>NC_016088.4:14823523-14828150 GCF_000004515.6 Glycine max | reverse complement strand
GAAATGGACTGACCACGCAAATTCGGACGGCCATAACGTTTGACTCGGATTCCCGATTGAAGCTCATAATATATCGAGATGCTCTTAGGATAAAAATGAAGCCCATCGCAAATACAAACGGCCATAACTTTTCCTCTGGATCTCCGAATAAGGAAAGTAACCTATCGCGACGCTCAAAATTTAACATGGAAGACTCGGGTGAATTCCGACGGGCTAAAGTTTTGTCTCGGATGTCCGATTGAGGCCCGTAATATATCATGGCGATTAAAAGTTGAAATGGAATGCCCATGCATATTCGGACGGCAATAACGTTTGACTCGGATGCCCGATCTAAGCTCATAATTTGTTGAGACGCTCTTAGGAAAAAAATGAAGCCCATCGCAAATACAAACGACCATAACTTTTCCACCAGATCTCCGAATAAGCCAAGTAACCTATCGCGACGCTCAAAATTTATCATGAAAGACTCGGGTGAATTCCGACGGGCAAAACTTTTGACTCGGATGTCCGATTGAGGCCCATAATATATCATCGCCCTCGAAAGTAGAAATGGACTGACCATGCAAATTCGGACAGCCATAACGTTTGACTCGGATTCCCGATTGAAGCTCATAATATATGGAGATGCTCTGAGGATAAAAATGAAGCCCATCGCAAATACAAACGACCATAACTTTTCCTCCGGATCTCCGAATAAGGAAAGTAACCTATCGCGACGCTCAAAATTTAACATGGAAGACTCGGGTGAATTCCGACGGGCTAAAGTTTTGACTCGGATGTCCGATTGAGGCGCAATATATATCTTCGCCCTCGAATGTAGAAATGGACTGACGACGCAAATTCGGACAGCCATAACGTTTGACTCGGATTCCCGATTGAAGCTCATAATATATCGAGATGCTCTTAGGATAAAAATGAAGCCCATCGCAAATACAAACGGCCATAACTTTTCCTCTGGAACTCCGAATAAGGAAAGTAACCTATCGCGACGCTCAAAATTTAACATGGAAGACTCGGGTGAATTCCGACGGGCTAAAGTTTTGTCTCGGATGTCCGATTGTGGCCCGTAATATATCATGGCGATTAAAAGTTGAAATGGAATGCCCATGCATATTCGGACGGCCATAACGTTTGACTCGGATGCCCGATCTAAGCTCATAATTTGTTGAGACGCTCTTAGGAAAAAAATGAAGCCCATCGCAAATACAAACGACCATAACTTTTCCACCGGAACTCCGAATAAGCCAAGTAACCTATCGCGACGCTCAAAATTTATCATGAAAGACTCGGGTGAATTCCGACGGGCAAAACTTTTGACTCGGATGTCCGATTGAGGCCCATAATATATCATCGCCCTCGAAAGTAGAAATGGACTGACCATGCAAATTCGGACAGCCATAACGTTTGACTCGGATTCCCGATTGAAGCTCATAATATATGGAGATGCTCTTAGGATAAAAATGAAGCCCATCGCAAATACAAACGACCATAACTTTTCCTCCGGATCTCTGAATAAGGAAAGTAACCTATCGCGACGCTCAAAATTTAACATGGAAGACTCGGGTGAATTCCGACGGGCTAAAGTTTTGACTCGGATGTCCGATTGAGGCGCAATATATATCATCGCCCTCGAATGTAGAAATGGACTGACCACGCAAATTCGGACAGCCATAACGTTTGACTCGGATTCCCGATTGAAGCTCATAATATATCGAGATTCTCTTAGGATAAAAATTAAGCCCATCGCAAATACAAACGGCCATAACTTTTCCTCTGGAACTCCGAATAAGGAAAGTAACCTATCGCGACGCTCAAAATTTAACATGGAAGACTCGGGTGAATTCCGACGGGCTAAAGTTTTGACTCGGATGTCCGATTGAGGCGCAATATCTAATATCGCCCTCGAATGTAGAAATGGACTGACCACGCAAATTCGGACAGCCATAACGTTTGACTCGGATTCCCGATTGAAGCTCATAATATATCGAGATGCTCTTAGGATAAAAATGAATTCCATCGCAAATACAAACGGCCATAACTTTTCCTCTGGAACTCCGAATAAGGAAAGTAACCTATCGCGACGCTCAAAATTTAACATGGAAGACTTGGGTGAATTCCGACGGGCTAAAGTTTTGTCTCGGATGTCCGATTGTGGCCCGTAATATATCATGGGGATTAAAAGTTGAAATGGAATGCCCATGCATATTCGGACGGCAATAACGTTTGACTCGGATGCCCGATCTAAGCTCATAATTTGTTGAGACGCTCTTAGGAAAAAAATGAAGCCCATCGCATATACAAACGACCATAACTTTTCCACCAGATCTCCGAATAAGCCAAGTAACCTATCGCGACGCTCAAAATTTATCATGAAAGACTCGGGTGAATTCCGACGGGCAAAACTTTTGACTCGGATGTCCGATTGAGGCCCATAATATATCATCGCCCTCGAAAGTAGAAATGGACTGACCATGCAAATTCGGACAGCCATAACGTTTGACTCGGATTCCCGATTGAAGCTCATAATATATGGAGATGCTCTTAGGATAAAAATGAAGCCCATCGCAAATACAAACGACCATAACTTTTCCTCCGGATCTCCGAATAAGGAAAGCAACCTATCTCGACGCTCAAAATTTAACATGGAAGACTCGGGTGAATTCCGACGGGCTAAAGTTTTGACTCGGATGTCCGATTGAGGCACAATATATATCATAGCCCTCGAATGTAGAAATGGACTGACCACGCAAATTCGGACAGCCATAACGTTTTACTCGGATTCCCGATTGAAGCTCATAATATATCGAGATTCTCTTAGGATAAAAATTAAGCCCATCGCAAATACAAACGGCCATAACGTTTCCTCTGGAACTCCGAATAAGGAAAGTAACCTATCACGACGCTCAAAATTTAACATGGAAGACTCGGGTGAATTCCGACGGGCTAAAGTTTTGTCTCGGATGTCCGATTGAGGCCCGTAATATATCATGGCGATTAAAAGTTGAAATGGAATGCCCATGCATATTCGGACGGCAATAACGTTTGACTCGGATGCCCGATCTAAGCTCATAATTTGTTGAGACGCTCTTAGGAAAAAAATGAAGCCCATCGCATATACAAACGACCATAACTTTTCCACCGGATCTCCGAATAAGCCAAGTAACCTATCGCGACGCTCAAAATTTATCATGAAAGACTCGGGTGAATTCCGACGGGCAAAACTTTTGACTCGGATGTCCGATTGAGGCCCATAATATATCATCGCCCTCGAAAGTAGAAATGGACTGACCATGCAAATTCGGACAGCCATAACGTTTGACTCGGATTCCTGATTGAAGCTCATAATATATCGAGATGCTCTTAGGATAAAAATGAAGCCCATCGCAAATACAAACGACCATAACTTTCCTCCAGATCTTCCGAATAAGGGAAGCAACCTATCGCGACGCTCAATATTTAACATGGAAGACTCGGGTGAATTCCGACGGGCTAAAGTTTTGACTCGGATGTCCGATTGAGGCACAATATATATCATCGCCCTCGAATGTAGAAATGGACTGACCACGCAAATTCGGACAGCCATAACGTTTTACTCGGATTCCCGATTGAAGCTCATAATATATCGAGATTCTCTTAGGATAAAAATTAAGCCCATCGCAAATACAAACGGCCATAACTTTTCCTCTGGAACTCCGAATAAGGAAAGTCCACCTATCACGACGCTCAAAATTTAACATGGAAGACTCGGGTGAATTCCGACGGGCTAAAGTTTTGTCTCGGATGTCCGATTGAGGCCCGTAATATATCATGGGGATTAAAAGTTGAAATGGAATGCCCATGCATATTCGGACGGCAATAACGTTTGACTCGGATGCCCGATCTAAGCTCATAATTTGTTGAGACGCTCTTAGGAAAAAAATGAAGCCCATCGCATATACAAACGACCATAACTTTTCCACCAGATCTCCGAATAAGCCAAGTAACCTATCGCGACGCTCAAAATTTATCATGAAAGACTCGGGTGAATTCCGACGGGCAAAACTTTTGACTCGGATGTCCGATTGAGGCCCATAATATATCATCGCCCTCGAAAGTAGAAATGGACTGACCATGCAAATTCGGACAGCCATAACGTTTGACTCGGATTCCCGATTGAAGCTCATAATATATGGAGATGCTCTTAGGATAAAAATGAAGCCCATCGCAAATACAAACGACCATAACTTTTCCTCCGGATCTCCGAATAAGGAAAGCAACCTATCTCGACGCTCAAAATTTAACATGGAAGACTCGGGTGAATTCCGACGGGCTAAAGTTTTGACTCGGATGTCCGATTGAGGCACAATATATATCATCGCCCTCGAATGTAGAAATGGACTGACCACGCAAATTCGGACAGCCATAACGTTTTACTCGGATTCCCGATTGAAGCTCATAATATATCGAGATTCTCTTAGGATAAAAATTAAGCCCATCGCAAATACAAACGGCCATAACTTTTCCTCTGGAACTCCGAATAAAGAAAGTAACCTATCACGACGCTCAAATTTAACATGGAAGACTCGGGTGAATTCCGACGGGCTAAAGTTTTGTCTCGGATGTCCGATTGAGGCCCGTAATATATCAT
>NC_016088.4:14815224-14823361 GCF_000004515.6 Glycine max | reverse complement strand
TAAGCCAAGTAACCTATCGCGACGCTCAAAATTTATCATGAAAGACTCGGGTGAATTCCGACGGGCAAAACTTTTGACTCGGATGTCCGATTGAGCCCATAATATATCATCGCCCTCGAAAGTAGAAATGGACTGACCATGCAAATTCGGACAGCCATAACGTTTGACTCGGATTCCTGATTGAAGCTCATAATATATCGAGATGCTCTTAGGATAAAAATGAAGCCCATCGCAAATACAAACGGCCATAACTTTTCCTCCAGATCTCCGAATAAGGGAAGCAACCTATCGCGACGCTCAAAATTTAACATGGAAGACTCGGGTGAATTCCGACGGGCTAAAGTTTTGACTCGGATGTCCGATTGAGGCACAATATATATCATCGCCCTCGAATGTAGAAATGGACTGACCACGCAAATTCGGACAGCCATAACGTTTTACTCGGATTCCCGATTGAAGCTCATAATATATCGAGATTCTCTTAGGATAAAAATTAAGCCCATCGCAAATACAAACGGCCATAACTTTTCCTCTGGAACTCCGAATAAGGAAAGTAACCTATCACGACGCTCAAAATTTAACATGGAAGACTCGGGTGAATTCCGACGGGCTAAAGTTTTGTCTCGGATGTCCGATTGAGGCCCGTAATATATCATGGGGATTAAAAGTTGAAATGGAATGCCCATGCATATTCGGACGGCAATAACGTTTGACTCGGATGCCCGATCTAAGCTCATAATTTGTTGAGACGCTCTTAGGAAAAAAATGAAGCCCATCGCAAATACAAACGACCATAACTTTTCCACCGGATCTCCGAATAAGGCAAGTAACCTATCGCGACGCTCAAAATTTGTCATGAAAGACTCGGGTGAATTCCGACGGGCAAAACTTTTGACTCGGATGTCCGATTGAGGCCCATAATATATCATCGCCCTCGAAAGTAGAAATGGACTGACCATGCAAATTCGGACAGCCATAACGTTTGACTCGGATTCCCGATTGAAGCTCATAATATATGGAGATCCTCTTAGGATAAAAATGAAGCCCATCGCAAATACAAACGACCATAACTTTTCCTCCGGATCTCTGAATAAGGAAAGTAACCTATCGCGATGCTCAAAATTTAACATGGAAGACTCGGGTGAATTCCGACGGGCTAAAGTTTTGACTCGGATGTCCGATTGAGGCGCAATATATATCATCGCCCTCGAATGTAGAAATGGACTGACCACGCAAATTCGAACAGCCATAACGTTTGACTCGGATTCCCGATTGAAGCTCATAATATATCGAGATGCTCTTAGGATAAAAATGAAGCCCATCGCAAATACAAACGGCCATAACTTTTCCTCTGGAACTCCGAATAAGGAAAGTAACCTATCGCGACGCTCAAAATTTAACATGGAAGACTCGGGTGAATTCCGACGGGCTAAAGTTTTGTCTCGGATGTCCGATTGAGGCCCGTAATATATCATGGCGATTAAAAGTTGAAATGGAATGCCCATGCATATTCGGACGGCAATAACGTTTGACTCGCATGCCCGATCTAAGCTCATAATTTGTTGAGACGCTCTTAGGAAAAAAATGAAGCCCATCGCAAATACAAACGACCATAACTTTTCCACCGGATCTCCGAATAAGGCAAGTAACCTATCGCGACGCTCAAAATTTGTCATGAAAGACTCGGGTGAATTCCGACGGGCAAAACTTTTGACTCGGATGTCCGATTGAGGCCCATAATATATCATCGCCCTCGAAAGTAGAAATGGACTGACCATGCAAATTCGGACAGCCATAACGTTTGACTCGGATTCCCGATTGAAGCTCATAATATATGGAGATGCTCTTAGGATAAAAATGAAGCCCATCGCAAATATTAAAGTACCATAACTTTTCCTCCGGATCTCTGAATAAGCCAAGTAACCTATCGCGACGCTCAAAATTTATCATGAAAGACTCGGGTGAATTCCGACGGGCAAAACTTTTGACTCGGATGTCCGATTGAGGCCCATAATATATCATCGCCCTCGAATGTAGAAATGGACTGACCACGCAAATTCGGACAGCCATAACGTTTGACTCGGATTCCCGATTGAAGCTCATAATATATCGAGATGCTCTTAGGATAAAAATGAATTCCATCGCAAATACAAACGGCCATAACTTTTCCTCCGGAACTCCGAATAAGCCAAGTAACCTATCGCGACGCTCAAAATTTATCATGAAAGACTGGGGTGAATTCCGACGGGCAAAACTTTTGACTCGGATGTCCGATTGAGGCCCATAATATATCATCGCCCTCGAAAGTAGAAATGGACTGACCATGCGAATTCGGACAGCCATAACGTTTGACTCGGATTCCCGATTGAAGCTCATAATATATCGAGATGCTCTTAGGATAAAAATGAATTCCATCGCAAATACAAACGGCCATAACTTTTCCTCTGGAACTCCGAATAAGGAAAGTAACCTATCGCGACGCTCAAAATTTAACATGGAAGACTCGGGTGAATTCCGACGGGCTAAAGTTTTGTCTCGGATGTCCGATTGAGGCCCGTAATATATCATGGGGATTAAAAGTTGAAATGGAATGCCCATGCATATTCGGACGGCAATAACGTTTGACTCGGATGCCCGATCTAAGCTCATAATTTGTTGAGACGCTCTTAGGAAAAAAATGAAGCCCATCGCATATACAAACGACCATAACTTTTCCACCGGATCTCCGAATAAGCCAAGTAACCTATCGCGACGCTCAAAATTTATCATGAAAGACTCGGGTGAATTCCGACGGGCAAAACTTTTGACTCGGATGTCCGATTGAGGCCCATAATATATCATCGCCCTCGAAAGTAGAAATGGACTGACCATGCAAATTCGGACAGCCATAACGTTTGACTCGGATTCCTGATTGAAGCTCATAATATATCGAGATGCTCTTAGGATAAAAATGAAGCCCATCGCAAATACAAACGGCCATAACTTTTCCTCCCGATCTCCGAATAAGGAAAGCAACCTATCGCGACGCTCAAAATTTAACATGGAAGACTCGGGTGAATTCCGACGGGCTAAAGTTTTGACTCGGATGTCCGATTGAGGCACAATATATATCATCGCCCTCGAATGTAGAAATGGACTGACCACGCAAATTCGGACAGCCATAACGTTTTACTCGGATTCCCGATTGAAGCTCATAATATATCGAGATTCTCTTAGGATAAAAATTAAGCCCATCGCAAATACAAACGGCCATAACTTTTCCTCTGGAACTCCGAATAAGGAAAGTAACCTATCACGACGCTCAAAATTTAACATGGAAGACTCGGGTGAATTCCGACGGGCTAAAGTTTTGTCTCGGATGTCCGATTGAGGCCCGTAATATATCATGGGGATTAAAAGTTGAAATGGAATGCCCATGCATATTCGGACGGCAATAACGTTTGACTCGGATGCCCGATCTAAGCTCATAATTTGTTGAGACGCTCTTAGGAAAAAAATGAAGCCCATCGCATATACAAACGACCATAACTTTTCCACCGGATCTCCGAATAAGCCAAGTAACCTATCGCGACGCTCAAAATTTATCATGAAAGACTCGGGTGAATTCCGACGGGCAAAACTTTTGACTCGGATGTCCGATTGAGGCCCATAATATATCATCGCCCTCGAAAGTAGAAATGGACTGACCATGCAAATTCGGACAGCCATAACGTTTGACTCGGATTCCCGATTGAAGCTCATAATATATGGAGATGCTCTTAGGATAAAAATGAAGCCCATCGCAAATACAAACGACCATAACTTTTCCTCCGGATCTCTGAATAAGGAAAGTAACCTATCGCGACGCTCAAAATTTAACATGGAAGACTCGGGTGAATTCCGACGGGCTAAAGTTTTGACTCGGATGTCCGATTGAGGCGCAATATATATCATCGCCCTCGAATGTAGAAATGGACTGACCACGCAAATTCGGACAGCCATAACGTTTGACTCAGATTCCCGATTGAAGCTCATAATATATCGAGATGCTCTTAGGATAAAAATGAAGCCCATCGCAAATACAAACGGCCATAACTTTTCCTCTGGAACTCCGAATAAGGAAAGTAACCTATCGCGACGCTCAAAATTTAACATGGAAGACTCGGGTGAATTCCGACGGGCTAAAGTTTTGTCTCTGATGTCCGATTGAGGCCCGTAATATATCATGGCGATTAAAAGTTGAAATGGAATGCCCATGCATATTCGGACGGCAATAACGTTTGACTCGGATGCCCGATCTAAGCTCATAATTTGTTGAGACGCTCTTAGGAAAAAAATGAAGCCCATCGCAAATACAAACGACCATAACTTTTCCACCGGATCTCCGAATAAGCCAAGTAACCTATCGCGACGCTCAAAATTTATCATGAAAGACTCGGGTGAATTCCGACGGGCAAAACTTTTGACTCGGATGTCCGATTGAGGCCCATAATATATCATCGCCCTCGAAAGTAGAAATGGACTGACCATGCAAATTCGGACAGCCATAACGTTTGACTCGGATTCCCGATTGAAGCTCATAATATATGGAGATGCTCTTAGGATAAAAATGAAGCCCATCGCAAATACAAACGACCATAACTTTTCCTCCGGATCTCTGAATAAGGAAAGTAACCTATCGCGACGCTCAAAATTTAACATGGAAGACTCGGGTGAATTCCGACGGGCTAAAGTTTTGACTCGGATGTCCGATTGAGGCGCAATATATATCATCGCCCTCGAATGTAGAAATGGACTGACCACGCAAATTCGGACAGCCATAACGTTTGACTCAGATTCCCGATTGAAGCTCATAATATATCGAGATGCTCTTAGGATAAAAATGAAGCCCATCGCAAATACAAACGGCCATAACTTTTCCTCCAGATCTCCGAATAAGGAAAGTAACCTATCGCGACGCTCAAAATTTAACATGGAAGACTCGGGTGGAATTCCGACGGGCTAAAGTTTTGTCTCTGATGTCCGATTGAGGCCCGTAATATATCATGGCGATTAAAAGTTGAAATGGAATGCCAATGCATATTCGGACGGCAATAACGTT
Source organism: Glycine max (assembly GCF_000004515.6). Lineage (NCBI taxonomy): Eukaryota > Viridiplantae > Streptophyta > Magnoliopsida > Fabales > Fabaceae > Glycine > Glycine max. Next base: position 14,818,281 of record NC_016088.4, on the reverse strand, counting down.
TGACTCGCATGCCCGATCTAAGCTCATAATTTGTTGAGACGCTCTTAGGAAAAAAATGTAGCCCATCACAAATACAAACGACCATAACTTTTCAACCGGATCTCCGAATAAGCCAAGTAACCTATCGCGACGCTCAAAATTTATCATGAACGACTCGGGTGAATTCCGACGGGCAAAACTTTTGACTCGGATGTCCGATTGAGGCCCATAATATATCATCGCCCTCGAAAGTAGAAATGGACTGACCATGCAAATTCGGACAGCGATAACGTTTGACTCGGATTCCCGATTGAAGCTCATAATATATGGAGATGCTCTTAGGATAAAAATGAAGCCCGTCGCAAATACAAACGACCATAACTTTTCCTCCGGATCTCTGAATAAGGAAAGTAACCTATCGCGACGCTCAAAATTTAACATGGAAGACTCGGGTGAATTCCGACGGGCTATAGTTTTTACTCGAATGTCCGATTGAGGCGCAATATATATCATCGCCCTCGAATGTAAAAATGGACTGACCACGCAAATTCGGACAGCCATAACGTTTGACTCGGATTCCCGATTGAAGCTCATAATATATCGAGATGCTCTTAGGATAAAAATGAAGCCCATCGCAAATACAAACGGCCATAACTTTTCCTCTGGAACACCGAATAAGGAAAGTAAACTATCGCGACGCTCAAAATTTAACATGGAAGACTCGGGTGAATTCTGACGGGCTAAAGTTTTGTCTCGGATGTCCGATTGAGGCCCGTAATATATCATGGCGATTAAAAGTTGAAATGGAATGCCCATGCATATTCGGACGGCAATAACGTTTGACTCGGATGCCCGATCTAAGCTCATAATTTGTTGAGACGCTCTTAGGAAAAAAATGAAGCCCATCGCAAATACAAACGACCATAACTTTTCCACCGGATCTCCGAATAAGCCAAGTAACCTATCGCGACGTTCAAAATTTATCATGAAAGACTCGGGTGAATTCCGACGGGCAAAACTTTTGACTCGGATGTCCGATTGAGGCCCATAATATATCATCGCCCTCGAAAGTAGAAATGGACTGACCATGCAAATTTATTTTGAACACCTTGACTCGGATTCCCGATTGAAGCTCATAATATATGGAGATCCTCTTAGGATAAAAATGAAGCCCATCGCAAATACAAACGACCATAACTTTTCATCCGGATCTCCGAATAAGGAAAGTAACCTATCGCGACGCTCAAAATTTAACATGGAAGACTCGGGTGAATTCCGACGGGCTAAAGTTTTGACTCGGATGTCCGATTGAGGCGCAATATATATCTTCGCCCTCGAATGTAGAAATGGACTGACGACGCAAATTCGGACAGCCATAACGTTTGACTCGGATTCCCGATTGAAGCTCATAATATATCGAGATGCTCTTAGGATAAAAATGAAGCCCATCGCAAATACAAACGGCCATAACTTTTCCTCTGGAACTCCGAATAAGGAAAGTAACCTATCGCGACGCTCAAAATTTAACATGGAAGACTCGGGTGAATTCCGACGGGCTAAAGTTTTGTCTCTGATGTCCGATTGAGGCCCGTAATATATCATGGCGATTAAAAGTTGAAATGGAATGCCCATGCATATTCGGACGGCAATAACGTTTGACTCGCATGCCCGATCTAAGCTCATAATTTGTTGAGACGCTCTTAGGAAAAAAATGAAGCCCATCGCAAATACAAACGACCATAACTTTTCCACCGGAACTCCGAATAAGCCAAGTAACCTATCGCGACGCTCAAAATTTATCATGAAAGACTCGGGTGAATTCCGACGGGCAAAACTTTTGACTCGGATGTCCGATTGAGGCCCATAATATATCATCGCCCTCGAAAGTAGAAATGGACTGACCATGCAAATTCGGACAGCCATAACGTTTGACTCGGATTCCCGATTGAAGCTCATAATATATGGAGATGCTCTTAGGATAAAAATGAAGCCCATCGCAAATACAAACGACCATAACTTTTCCTCCGGATCTCTGAATAAGGAAAGTAACCTATCGCGACGCTCAAAATTTAACATGGAAGACTCGGGTGAATTCCGACGGGCTAAAGTTTTGACTCGGATGTCCGATTGAGGCGCAATATATATCATCGCCCTCGAATGTAGAAATGGACTGACCACGCAAATTCGGACAGCCATAACGTTTGACTCGGATTCCCGATTGAAGCTCATAATATATCGAGATGCTCTTAGGATAAAAATGAAGCCCATCGCAAATACAAACGGCCATAACTTTTCCTCTGGAACTCCGAATAAGGAAAGTAACCTATCGCGACGCTCAAAATTTAACATGGAAGACTCGGGTGAATTCCGACGGGCTAAAGTTTTGTCTCGGATGTCCGATTGAGGCCCGTAATATATCATGGCGATTAAAAGTTGAAATGGAATGCCCATGCATATTCGGACGGCAATAACGTTTGACTCGCATGCCCGATCTAAGCTCATAATTTGTTGAGACGCTCTTAGGAAAAAAATGAAGCCCATCGCAAATACAAACGACCATAACTTTTCCACCGGATCTCCGAATAAGGCAAGTAACCTATCGCGACGCTCAAAATTTGTCATGAAAGACTCGGGTGAATTCCGACGGGCAAAACTTTTGACTCGGATGTCCGATTGAGGCCCATAATATATCATCGCCCTCGAAAGTAGAAATGGACTGACCATGCAAATTCGGACAGCCATAACGTTTGACTCGGATTCCCGATTGAAGCTCATAATATATGGAGATGCTCTTAGGATAAAAATGAAGCCCATCGCAAATACAAACGACCATAACTTTTCCTCCGAATCTCTGAATAAGGAAAGTAACCTATCGCGACGCTCAAAATTTAACATGGAAGACTCGGGTGAATTCCGACGGGCTAAAGTTTTGACTCGGATGTCCGATTGAGGCACAATATATATCATAGCCCTCGAATGTAGAAATGGACTGACCACGCAAATTCGGACAGCCATAACGTTTTACTCGGATTCCCGATTGAAGCTCATAATATATCGAGATTCTCTTAGGATAAAAAT
>NC_016088.4:14809761-14814845 GCF_000004515.6 Glycine max | reverse complement strand
TTCCGACGGGCTAAACTTTTGACTCGGATGTCCGATTGAGGCCCATGATATATCATCGCCCTCGAAAGTAGAAATGGACTGACCAGGCAAATTCGGACAGCCATAACGTTTGACTCGGATTCCCGATTGAAGCTCATAATATATGGAGATGCTCTTAGGATAAAAATGAAGCCCATCGCAAATACAAACGACCATAACTTTTCCTCCGGATCTCCGAATAAGGAAAGTAACCTATCGCGACGCTCAAAATTTAACATGGAAGACTCGGGTGAATTCCGACGGGCTAAAGTTTTGACTCGGATGTCCGATTGAGGCGCAATATATATCATCGCCCTCGAATGTAGAAATGGACTGACCACGCAAATTCGGACAGCCATAACGTTTGACTCGGATTCCCGATTGAAGCTCATAATATATTGAGATGCTCTTAGGATAAAAATGAAGCCCATCGCAAATACAAACGGCCATAACTTTTCCTCTGGAACTCCGAATAAGGAAAGTAACCTATCGCGACGCTCAAAATTTAACATGGAAGACTCGGGTGAATTCCGACGGGCTAAAGTTTTGACTCGGATGTCCGATTGAGGCGCAATATCTAATATCGCCCTCGAATGTAGAAATGGACTGACCACGCAAATTCGGACAGCCATAACGTTTGACTCGGATTCCCGATTGAAGCTCATAATATATCGAGATGCTCTTAGGATAAAAATGAATTCCATCGCAAATACAAACGGCCATAACTTTTCCTCTGGAACTCCGAATAAGGAAAGTAACCTATCGCGACGCTCAAAATTTAACATGGAAGACTTGGGTGAATTCCGACGGGCTAAAGTTTTGTCTCGGATGTCCGATTGTGGCCCGTAATATATCATGGCGATTAAAAGTTGAAATGGAATGCCCATGCATATTCGGACGGCAATAACGTTTGACTCGCATGCCCGATCTAAGCTCATAATTTGTTGAGACGCTCTTAGGAAAAAAATGAAGCCCATCGCAAATACAAACGACCATAACTTTTCCACCGGAACTCCGAATAAGCCAAGTAACCTATCGCGACGCTCAAAATTTATCATGAAAGACTCGGGTGAATTCCGACGGGCAAAACTTTTGACTCGAATGTCCGATTGAGGCCCATAATATATCATCGCCCTCGAAAGTAGAAATGGACTGACCATGCAAATTCGGACAGCCATAACGTTTGACTCGGATTCCCGATTGAAGCTCATAATATATGGAGATGCTCTTAGGATAAAAATGAAGCCCATCGCAAATACAAACGACCATAACTTTTCCTCCGGATCTCTGAATAAGGAAAGTAACCTATCGCGACGCTCAAAATTTAACATGGAAGACTCGGGTGAATTCCGACGGGCTAAAGTTTTGACTCGGATGTCCGATTGAGGCGCAATATATATCATCGCCCTCGAATGTAGAAATGGACTGACCACGCAAATTCGGACAGCCATAACGTTTGACTCGGATTCCCGATTGAAGCTCATAATATATTGAGATGCTCTTAGGATAAAAATGAAGCCCATCGCAAATACAAACGGCCATAACTGTTCCTCTGGAACTCCGAATAAGGAAAGTAACCTATCGCGACGCTCAAAATTTAACATGGAAGACTCGGGTGAATTCCGACGGGCTAAAGTTTTGTCTCGGATGTCCGATTGAGGCCCGTAATATATCATGGGGATTAAAAGTTGAAATGGAATGCCCACGCATATTCGGACGACAATAACGTTTGACTCGGATGCCCAATCTAAGCTCATAATTTGTTGAGACGCTCTTAGGAAAAAAATGAAGCCCATCGCAAATACAAACGACCATAACTTTTCCACCGGATCTCCGAATAAGCCAAGTAACCTATCGCGACGCTCAAAATTTGTCATGAAAGACTCGGGTGAATTCCGACGGGCAAAACTTTTGACTCGGATGTCCGATTGAGGCCCATAATATATCATCGCCCTCGAAAGTAGAAATGGACTGACCATGCAAATTCGGACAGCCATAACGTTTGACTCGGATTCCCGATTGAAGCTCATAATATATTGAGATGCTCTTAGGATAAAAATGAAGCCCATCGCAAATACAAACGGCCATAACTTTTCCTCTGGAACTCCGAATAAGAAAGTAACCTATCGCGACGCTCACAATTTAACATGGAAGACTCGGGTGAATTCCGACGGGTAAAGTTTTGTCTCTGATGTCCGATGAGGCCCGTAATATATCATGGCGATTAAAAGTTGAAATGGAATGCCCATGCATATTCGGACGGCAATAACGTTTGACTCGCATGCCCGATATAAGCTCATAATTTGTTGAGACGCTCTTAGGAAAAAAATGAAGCCCATCGCAAATACAAACGACCATAACTTTTCCACCGGAACTCCGAATAAGCCAAGTAACCTATCGCGACGCTCAAAATTTATCATGAAAGACTCGGGTGAATTCCGACGGGCAAAACTTTTGACTCGGATGTCCGATTGAGGCCCATAATATATCATCGCCCTCGAAAGTAGAAATGGACTGACCATGCAAATTCGGACAGCCATAACGTTTGACTCGGATTCCCGATTGAAGCTCATAATATATGGAGATGCTCTTAGGATAAAAATGAAGCCCATCGCAAATACAAACGACCATAACTTTTCCTCCGGATCTCTGAATAAGGAAAGTAACCTATCGCGACGCTCAAAATTTAACATGGAAGACTCGGGTGAATTCCGACGGGCTAAAGTTTTGACTCGGATGTCCGATTGAGGCGCAATATATATCATCGCCCTCGAATGTAGAAATGGACTGACCACGCAAATTCGGACAGCCATAACGTTTGACTTGGATTCCCGATTGAAGCTCATAATATATCCAGATGCTCTTAGGATAAAAATGAAGCCCATCGCAAATACAAACGGCCATAACTTTTCCTCTGGAACTCCGAATAAGGAAAGTAACCTATCGCGACGCTCAAAATTTAACATGGAAGACTCAGGTGAATTCCGACGGGCTAAAGTTTTGTCTCGGATGTCCGATTGTGGCCCGTAATATATCATGGCGATTAAAAGTTGAAATGGAATGCCCATGCATATTCGGACGGCAATAACGTTTGACTCGGATGCCCGATCTAAGCTCATAATTTGTTGAGACGCTCTTAGGAAAAAAATGAAGCCCATCGCAAATACAAACGACCCATAACTTTCCACCGGATCTCCGAATAAGCCAAGTAACCTATCGCGACGCTCAAAATTTATCATGAAAGACTCGGGTGAATTCCGACGGGCAAAACTTTTGACTCGGATGTCCGATTGAGGCCCATAATATATCATCGCCCTCGAAAGTAGAAATGGACTGACCATGCAAATTCGGACAGCAATAACGTTTGACTCGGATTCCCGATTGAAGCTCATAATATATGGAGATGCTCTTAGGAAAAAAATGAAGCCCATCGCAAATACAAACGACCATAACTTTTCCTCCGGATCTCTGAATAAGGAAAGTAACCTATCGCGACGCTCAAAATTTAACATGGAAGACTCGGGTGAATTCCGACGGGCAAAAGTTTTGACTCGGATGTCCGATTGAGGCGCAATATATATCATCGCCCTCGAATGTAGAAATGGACTGACCACGCAAATTCGGACAGCCATAACGTTTGACTCGGATTCCCGATTGAAGCTCATAATATATCGAGATGCTCTTAGGATAAAAATGAAGCCCATCGCAAATACAAACGACCATAACTTTTCCTCTGGAACTCCGAATAAGGAAAGTAACCTATCACGACGCTCAAAATTTAACATGGAAGACTCGGGTGAATTCCGACGGGCTAAAGTTTTGTCTCGGATGTCCGATTGAGGCCCGTAATATATCATGGGGATTAAAAGTTGAAATGGAATGCCCATGCATATTCGGACGGCAATAACGTTTGACTCGGATGCCCGATCTAAGCTCATAATTTGTTGAGATGCTCTTAGGAAAAAAATGAAGCCCATCGCAAATACAAACGACCATAACTTTTCCACCAGATCTCCGAATAAGCCAAGTAACCTATCGCGACGCTCAAAATTTATCATGAAAGACTCGGGTGAATTCCGACGGGCAAAACTTTTGACTCGGATGTCCGATTGAGGCCCATAATATATCATCGCCCTCGAAAGTAGAAATGGACTGACCATGCAAATTCGGACAGCCATAACGTTTGACTCGGATTCCCGATTGAAGCTCATAATATATGGAGATGCTCTTAGGATAAAAATGAAGCCCATCGCAAATACAAACGACCATAACTTTTCCTCCGGATCTCTGAATAAGGAAAGCAACCTATCGCGACGCTTGAAATTTAACATGGAAGACTCGGGTGCATTCCGACGGGCAAAACTTTTGATTGGATGTCCGATTGAGGCCCAATATATATCATCGCCCTCGAATGTAGAAATGGACTGACCACGCAAATTCGGACAGCCATAACGTTTGACTCGGATTCCCGATTGAAGCTCATAATATATCGAGATGCTCTTAGGATAAAAATGAATTCCATCGCAAATACAAACGGCCATAACTTTTCCTCCGGATCTCTGAATAAGGAAAGTAACCTATCGCGACGCTCAAAATTTAACATGGAAGACTCGGGTGAATTCCGACGGGCTAAAGTTTTGACTCGGATGTCCGATTGAGGCGCAATATATATCATCGCCCTCGAATGTAGAGATGGCCTGACCACGCAAATTCGGACAGCCATAAGGTTGGACTCGGATTCCCGACGGAAGCTCATAATATACGGAGCTCCTTTTAGGATATAAACGAAGCCCATCGCACATCCAAACGCCCATGACATATCTTCCGGATCTCCGAATAAGGAAAGCAACCAATCGCGACGCTTGAAATTTTCCATGGAAGACTCGGGTGCATTCCGACGGGCAAAACTTCTGATTGGATGTCCGATTGAGGCCCAATATATATCATCGCCCTCGAACGTAGAAATGGACTGACCACGCAAATTCGGACAGCCATAACGTTTGACTCGGATTCCCGATTGAAGCTCATAATATATCGAGATGCTCTTAGGATAAAAATGAAGCCCA
>NC_016088.4:14799601-14800347 GCF_000004515.6 Glycine max | reverse complement strand
CAGGGTGCAGGCTGCATAATGGGTTACGCCGAACCAGTATAAAACTGAGTTTGCATTTTCTCTTCCCTTAATCTCCTTTATTTATTATTGCTTTATATTCATATTCAAGTTGCTTTGTTTGAATTAATATTTAAGAAGATTGTCATTAAGGGAATTCATAACTTGAGTAAAAAGTGAAATAGATTTTTAATTAGGGGAAACAGTTTGGAATATCTTAATTCAACCCCCCCTTCTTAAGATATCTGAGGCCACTTGTCTAACAAACTTTTCCACCGGATTTCCGAATAAGCCAAGTAACCTATCGCGACGCTCAAAATTTATCATGGAAGACTCGGTTGAATTCTGACGGGCAAAACTTTTGACTCAGATGTCCGATTGAGGCCCATAATATATCATCGCCCTAGAAAGTAGAAATGGACTGACCATGCAAATTCGGACAACCATAACATTTGACTCGGATTCCTAATTGAAGCTCATAATATATCGAGATGCTCTTAGGATAAAAATGAAGCCCATCGCAAATACAAACGGCCATAACTTTTTCTCCAGATCTCCGAATAAGGAAAGCAACCTATCGCGACGCTCAAAATTTAACATGGAAGACTCGGGTGAATTCCGACGGGCAAAACTTTTGATTGGATGTCCGAATGAAGCCCAATATATATCAACGCCCTCGAATGTAGAAATGGACTGACCACGCCAATTCGGACAGCCATAACGTTTTACACCGATTCCCGATTGAAGCT
>NC_016088.4:14798081-14798947 GCF_000004515.6 Glycine max | reverse complement strand
CTCAAAATTTAACATGGAAGACTCGGGTGAATTCCGACGGGCAAAACTTTTGATTGGATGTCCGATTGAGGCCCAATATATATCATCGCCCTCGAATGTAGAAATGGACTGACCATGCAAATTCGAACAGCCATAACGTTTGACTCGGATTCCCGATTGAAGCTCTTAATATATCGAGATGCTCTTAGGATAAAAATGAAGCCCATCGCAAATACAAAAGACCATAACTTTTCCTCCGGATCTCTGAATAAGGAAAGTAACCTATCGCGACGCTCAAAATTTAACATGGAAGACTCGGGTGAATTCCGACGGGCTAAAGTTTTGACTCGGATGTCCGATTGAGGCGCAATATATATCATCGCCCTCGAATGTAGAAATGGACTGACCACGCAAATTCGAACAGCCATAAGGTTTGACTCGGATTCCCGATTGAAGCTCATAATATATCGAGATGCTCTTAGGATAAAAATGAAGCCCATCGCAAATACAAATGGCCATAACTTTTCCTCTGGAACTCCGAATAAGGAAAGTAACCTATCGCGACGCTCAAAATTTAACATGGAAGACTCGGGTGAATTCCGACGGGCTAAAGTTTTGTCTCGGATGTCCGATTGAGGCCCGTAATATATCATGGCGATTAAAGGTTGAAATGGGAATGCCCATGCATATTCGGACGGCGATAACGTTTGACTCGCATGCCCGATCTAAGCTCATAATTTGTTGAGACGCTCTTAGGAAAAAAATGAAGCCCATCACAAATACAAACGACCATAACTTTTCCACCGGATCTCCGATTAGCCAAGTAACCTATCGCGACGCTCAAATTTATCATGAACGACTCGGGGAATTCCGACGGGCAAAACTTT
>NC_016088.4:14790985-14797645 GCF_000004515.6 Glycine max | reverse complement strand
TACAAACAGCCATAACTTTTCCTCCGGATCTCCGAATAAGGAAAGCAACCTATCTCGACGCTCAAAATTTAACATGGAAGACTCGGGTGAATTCCGACGGGCTAAAGTTTTGACTCGGATGTCCGATTGAGGCACAATATATATCATCGCCCTCGAATGTAGAAATGGACTGACCACGCAAATTCGGACAGCCATAACGTTTTACTCGGATTCCCGATTGAAGCTCATAATATATCGAGATTCTCTTAGGATAAAAATTAAGCCCATCGCAAATACAAACGGCCATAACTTTTCCTCTGGAACTCCGAATAAGGAAAGTAACCTATCGCGACGCTCAAAATTTAACATGGAAGACTCGGGTGAATTCCGACGGGCTAAAGTTTTGTCTCGGATGTCCGATTGAGGCCCGTAATATATCATGGCGATTAAAAGTTGAAATGGAATGCCCATGCATATTCGGACGGCAATAACGTTTGACTCGGATGCCCGATCTAAGCTCATAATTTGTTGAGACGCTCTTAGGAAAAAAATGAAGCCCATCGCAAATACAAACGAGCATAACTTTTCCACCGGATCTCCGAATAAGCCAAGTAACCTATCGCGACGCTCAAAATTTATGATGAAAGACTCGGGTGAATTCCGACGGGCAAAACTTTTGACTCGGATGTCCGATTGAGGCCCATAATATATCATCGCCCTCGAAAGTAGAAATGGACTGACCATGCAAATTCGGACAGCCATAACGTTTGACTCGGATTCCCGATTGAAGCTCATAATATATGGAGATGCTCTTAGGATAAAAATGAAGCCCATCGCAAATACAAACGACCATAACTTTTCCTCCGGATCTCTGAATAAGGAAAGCAACCTATCTCGACGCTCAAAATTTAACATGGAAGACTCGGGTGAATTCCGACGGGCTAAAGTTTTGACTCGGATGTCCGATTGAGGCCCATAATATATCATCGCCCTTGAATGTAGAAATGGACTGACCACGCAAATTCGGACAGCCATAACGTTTGACTCGGATTCCCGATTGAAGCTCATAATATATCGAGATGCTCTTAGGATAAAAATGAAGTCCATCGCAAATACAAACGGCCATAACTTTTCCTCCGGAACTCCGAATAAGCAAAGTAACCTATCGCGACGCTCAAAATTTAACATGGAAGACTCGGGTGAATTCCGACGGGCTAAAGTTTTGACTCGGATGTCCGATTGAGGCGCAATATATATCATCGCCCTCGAATGTAGAAATGGACTCACCACGCAAATTCGGACAGCCATAACGTTTGACTCGGATTCCCGATTGAAGCTCATAATATATTGAGATGCTCTTAGGATAAAAATGAAGCCCATCGCAAATACAAACGGCCATAACTTTTCCTCTGGAACTCCGAATAAGGAAAGTAACCTATCGCGACGCTCAAAATTTAACATGGAAGACTCGGGTGAATTCCGACGGGCTAAAGTTTTGACTCGGATGTCCGATTGAGGCGCAATATCTAATATCGCCCTCGAATGTAGAAATGGACTGACCACGCAAATTCGGACAGCCATAACGTTTGACTCGGATTCCCGATTGAAGCTCATAATATATCGAGATGCTCTTAGGATAAAAATGAATTCCATCGCAAATACAAACGGCCATAACTTTTCCTCCGGAACTCCGAATAAGCCAAGTAACCTATCGCGACGCTCAAAATTTATCATGAAAGACTCGGGTGAATTCCGACGGGCAAAACTTTTGACTCGGATGTCCGATTGAGGCCCATAATATATCATCGCCCTCGAAAGTAGAAATGGACTGACCATGCAAATTCGGACAGCCATAACGTTTGACTCGGATTCCCGATTGAAGCTCATAATATATGGAGATGCTCTTAGGATAAAAATGAAGCCCATCCCAAATACAAACGACCATAACTTTTCCTCCGGAACTCCGAATAAGCCAAGTAACCTATCGCGACGCTCAAAATTTATCATGAAAGACTCGGGTGAATTCCGACGGGCAAAACTTTTGACTCGGATGTCCGATTGAGGCCCATAATATATCATCGCCCTCGAAAGTAGAAATGGACTGACCACGCAAATTCGGACAGCCATAACGTTTGACTCGGATTCCCGATTGAAGCTCATAATATATCGAGATGCTCTTAGGATAAAAATGAATTCCATCGCAAATACAAACGGCCATAACTTTTCCTCCGGATCTCCGAATAAGCCAAGTAACCTATCGCGACGCTCAAAATTTATCATGAAAGACTCGGGTGAATTCCGACGGGCTAACTTTTGACTCGGATGTCCGATTGAGGCCCATTATATATCATCGCCCTCGAAAGTAGAAATGGACTGACCATGCAAATTCGGACAGCCATAACGTTTGACTCGGATTCCCGATTGAAGCTCATAATATATGGAGATGCTCTTAGGATAAAAATGAAGCCCATCGCAAATACAAATGGCCATAACTTTTCCTCCGGATCTCTGAATAAGGAAAGTAACCTATCGCGACGCTCAAAATTTAACATGGAAGACTCGGGTGAATTCCGACGGGCTAAAGTTTTGACTCGGATGTCCGATTGAGGCGCAATATATAATATCGCCCTCGAATGTAGAAATGGACTGACCACGCAAATTCGGACAGCCATAACGTTTGACTCGGATTCCCGATTGAAGCTCATAATATATCGAGATGCTCTTACGGATAAAAATGAATTCCATCGCAAATACAAACGGCCATAACTTTTCCTCCGGATCTCTGAATAAGGAAAGTAACCTATCGCGACGCTCAAAATTTAACATGGAAGACTCGGGTGAATTCCGACGGGCTAAAGTTTTGACTCGGATGTCCGATTGAGGCGCAATATATATCATCGCGATTAAAAGTAGAAATGGACTGACCACGCAAATTCGGACAGCCATAACGTTTGACTCGGATTCCCGATTGAAGCTCATAATATATGGAGACGCTCTTAGGAAAAAAATGAAGCCCATCGCAAATACAAACGACCATAACTTTTCCACCGGATCTCCGATAAGCCAAAGTAACCTATCGCGACGTTCAAAATTTATCATGAAAGACTCGGGTGAATTCCGACGGGCAAAACTTTTTACTCGGATGTCCGATTGAGGCCTATAATATATCATCGCCCTCGAATGTAGAAATGGACTGACTTCGCAAATTCGGACAGCCATAACGTTTGACTCGGATTCCCGATTGAAGCTCATAATATATTGAGATGCTCTTAGGATAAAAATGAAGCCCATCGCAAATACAAACGGCCATAACTTTTCCTCTGGAACTCCGAATAAGGAAAGTAACCTATCGCGACGCTCAAAATTTAACATGGAAGACTCGGGTGAATTCCGACGGGCTAAAGTTTTGACTCGGATGTCCGATTGAGGCGCAATATATATCATCGCCCTCGAATGTAGAAATGGACTCACCACGCAAATTCGGACAGCCATAACGTTTGACTCGGATTCCCGATTGAAGCTCATAATATATTGAGATGCTCTTAGGATAAAAATGAAGCCCATCGCAAATACAAACGGCCATAACTTTTCCTCTGGAACTCCGAATAAGGAAAGTAACCTATCGCGACGCTCAAAATTTAACATGGAAGACTCGGGTGAATTCCGACGGGCTAAAGTTTTGACTCGGATGTCCGATTGAGGCGCAATATCTAATATCGCCCTCGAATGTAGAAATGGACTGACCACGCAAATTCGGACAGCCATAACGTTTGACTCGGATTCCCGATTGAAGCTCATAATATATCGAGATGCTCTTAGGATAAAAATGAATTCCATCGCAAATACAAACGGCCATAACTTTTCCTCCGGAACTCCGAATAAGCCAAGTAACCTATCGCGACGCTCAAAATTTATCATGAAAGACTCGGGTGAATTCCGACGGGCAAAACTTTTGACTCGGATGTCCGATTGAGGCCCATAATATATCATCGCCCTCGAAAGTAGAAATGGACTGACCATGCAAATTCGGACAGCCATAACGTTTGACTCGGATTCCCGATTGAAGCTCATAATATATGGAGATGCTCTTAGGATAAAAATGCAGCCCATCCCAAATACAAACGACCATAACTTTTTCCTCCTGGAACTCCGAATAAGCCAAGTAACCCTATCGCGACGCTCAAAATTTATCATTGAAAGACTCGGGTGAATTCCGACGGGCAAAACTTTTGACTCGGATGTCCGATTGAGGCCCATAATATATCATCGCCCTCGAAAGTAGAAATGGACTGACCATGCAAATTCGGACAGCCATAACGTTTGACTCGGATTCCCGATTGAAGCTCATAATATATTGAGATGCTCTTAGGATCAAAATGAAGCCCATCGCAAATACTAACGACCATAACTTTTCCTCCGGATCTCCGAATAAGCCAAGTTAACCTTATCGCGACGCTCAAAATTTATCATGAAAGACTCGGGTGAATTCCGACGGGCAAAACTTTTGACTCGAATGTCCGATTGAGGCCCATAATATATCATCGCCCTCGAAAGTAGAAATGGACTGACCATGCAAATTCGGACAGCCATAACGTTTGACTCGGATTCCCGATTGAAGCTCATAATATATGGAGATCCTCTTAGGATAAAAATGAAGCCCATCGCAAATACAAACGACCATAACTTTTCATCCGGATCTCCGAATAAGGAAAGTAACCTATCGCGACGCTCAAAATTTAACATGGAAGACTCGGGTGAATTCCGACGGGCTAAAGTTTTGACTCGGATGTCCGATTGAGGCGCAATATATATCTTCGCCCTCGAATGTAGAAATGGACTGACGACGCAAATTCGGACAGCCATAACGTTTGACTCGGATTCCCGATTGAAGCTCATAATATATCGAGATGCTCTTAGGATAAAAATGAAGCCCATCGCAAATACAAACGGCCATAACTTTTCCTCTGGAACTCCGAATAAGGAAAGTAACCTATCGCGACGCTCAAAATTTAACATGGAAGACTCGGGTGAATTCCGACGGGCTAAAGTTTTGTCTCTGATGTCCGATTGAGGCCCGTAATATATCATGGCGATTAAAAGTTGAAATGGAATGCCCATGCATATTCGGACGGCAATAACGTTTGACTCGCATGCCCGATCTAAGCTCATAATTTGTTGAGACGCTCTTAGGAAAAAAATGAAGCCCATCGCAAATACAAACGACCATAACTTTTCCACCGGAACTCCGAATAAGCCAAGTAACCTATCGCGACGCTCAAAATTTATCATGAAAGACTCGGGTGAATTCCGACGGGCAAAACTTTTGACTCGGATGTCCGATTGAGGCCCATAATATATCATCGCCCTCGAAAGTAGAAATGGACTGACCATGCAAATTCGGACAGCCATAACGTTTGACTCGGATTCCCGATTGAAGCTCATAATATATGGAGATGCTCTTAGGATAAAAATGAAGCCCATCGCAAATACAAACGACCATAACTTTTCCTCCGGATCTCTGAATAAGGAAAGTAACCTATCGCGACGCTCAAAATTTAACATGGAAGACTCGGGTGAATTCCGACGGGCTAAAGTTTTGACTCGGATGTCCGATTGAGGCGCAATATATATCATCGCCCTCGAATGTAGAAATGGACTGACCACGCAAATTCGGACAGCCATAACGTTTGACTCAGATTCCCGATTGAAGCTCATAATATATCGAGATGCTCTTAGGATAAAAATGAAGCCCATCGCAAATACAAACGGCCATAACTTTTCCTCTGGAACTCCGAATAAGGAAAGTAACCTATCACGACGCTCAAAATTTAACATGGAAGACTCGGGTGAATTCCGACGGGCTAAAGTTTTGTCTCGGATGTCCGATTGAGGCCCGTAATATATCATGGCGATTAAAAGTTGAAATGGAATGCCCATGCATATTCGCACGGCAATAACGTTTGACTCGCATGCCCGATCTAAGCTCATAATTTGTTGAGACGCTCTTAGGAAAAAAATGAAGCCCATCGCAAATACAAAGGACCATAACTTTTCCACCGGATCTCCGAATAAGCCAAGTAACCTATCGCGACGCTCAAAATTTATCATGAAAGACTCGGGTGAATTCCGACGGGCAAAACTTTTGACTCGGATGTCCGATTGAGGCCCATAATATATCATCGCCCTCGAAAGTAGAAATGGACTGACCATGCAAATTCGGACAGCCATAACGTTTGACTCGGATTCCCGATTGAAGCTCATAATATATAGAGATGCTCTTAGGATAAAAATGAAGCCCATCGCAAATACAAACGACCATAACTTTTCCTCCGGATCTCCGAATAAGGAAAGCAACCTATCTCGACGCTCAAAATTTAACATGGAAGACTCGGGTGAATTCCGACGGGCTAAAGTTTTGACTCGGATGTCCGATTGAGGCACAATATATATCATCGCCCTCGAATGTAGAAATGGACTGACCACGCAAATTCGGACAGCCATAACGTTTTACTCGGATTCCCGATTGAAGCTCATAATATATCGAGATTCTCTTAGGATAAAAATTAAGCCCATCGCAAATACAAACGGCCATAACTTTTCCTCTGGAACTCCGAATAAGGAAAGTAACCTATCGCGACGCTCAAAATTTAACATGGAAGACTCGGGTGAATTCCGACGGGC
>NC_016088.4:14784220-14788972 GCF_000004515.6 Glycine max | reverse complement strand
CCATAACGTTTGACTCGGATTCCTGATTGAAGCTCATAATATATCGAGATGCTCTTAGGATAAAAATCAAGCCCATCGCAAATACAAAACGGCCATAACTTTTCCTCTTCACTCCGAATAAGGATAGTAACCTATCGCGACGCTCAAAATTTAACATGCAAGACTCGGGTGAATTCCGACGGGCTAAAGTTTTGTCTCGGATGTCCGATTGAGGCCCGTAATATATCATGGGGATTAAAAGTTGAAATGGAATGCCCATGCATATTCGGACGGCAATAACGTTTGACTCGGATGCCCGATCTAAGCTCATAATTTGTTGAGATGCTCTTAGGAAATAAATGAAGCCCATCGCAAATACAAACGACCATAACTTTTCCACCGGATCTCCGAATAAGCCAAGTAACCTATCGCGACGCTTAAAATTTATCATGAAAGACTCGGGTGAATTCCGACGGGCAAAACTTTTGACTCGGATGTTCGATTGAGGCCCATAATATATCATCGCCCTCGAAAGTAGAAATGGACTGACCATGCAAATTCGGACAGCCATAACGTTTGACTCGGATTCCCGATTGAAGCTCATAATATATGGAGATGCTCTTAGGATAAAAATGAAGCCCATCGCAAATACAAACGACCATAACTTTTCCTCCGGATCTCTGAATAAGGAAAGTAACCTATCGCGACGCTCAAAATTTAACATGGAAGACTCGGGTGAATTCCGACGGGCTAAAGTTTTGACTCGGATGTCCGATTGAGGCGCAATATATATCATCGCCCTCGAATGTAGAAATGGACTGACCACGCAAATTCGGACAGCCATAACGTTTGACTCGGATTCCCGATTGAAGCTCATAATATATTGAGATGCTCTTAGGATAAAAATGAAGCCCATCGCAAATACAAACGGCCATAACTTTTCCTCTGGAACTCCGAATAAGGAAAGTAACCTATCGCGACGCTCAAAATTTAACATGGAAGACTCGGGTGAATTCCGACGGGCTAAAGTTTTGACTCGGATGTCCGATTGAGGCGCAATATCTAATATCGCCCTCGAATGTAGAAATGGACTGACCACGCAAATTCGGACAGCCATAACGTTTGACTCGGATTCCCGATTGAAGCTCATAATATATCGAGATGCTCTTAGGATAAAAATGAATTCCATCGCAAATACAAACGGCCATAACTTTTCCTCTGGAACTCCGAATAAGGAAAGTAACCTATCGCGACGCTCAAAATTTAACATGGAAGACTCGGGTGAATTCCGACGGGCTAAAGTTTTGTCTCTGATGTCCGATTGAGGCCCGTAATATATCATGGCGATTAAAAGTTGAAATGGAATGCCCATGCATATTCGCACGGCAATAACGTTTGACTCGCATGCCCGATCTAAGCTCATAATTTGTTGAGACGCTCTTAGGAAAAAAATGAAGCCCATCGCAAATACAAAGGACCATAACTTTTCCACCGGATCTCCGAATAAGCCAAGTAACCTATCGCGACGCTCAAAATTTATCATGAAAGACTCGGGTGAATTCCGACGGGCAAAACTTTTGACTCGGATGTCCGATTGAGGCCCATAATATATCATCGCCCTCGAAAGTAGAAATGGACTGACCATGCAAATTCGGACAGCCATAACGTTTGACTCGGATTCCCGATTGAAGCTCATAATATATGGAGATGCTCTTAGGATAAAAATGAAGCCCATCGCAAATACAAACGACCATAACTTTTCCTCCGGATCTCTGAATAAGGAAAGTAACCTATCGCGACGCTCAAAATTTAACATGGAAGACTCGGGTGAATTCCGACGGGCTAAAGTTTTGACTCGGATGTCCGATTGAGGCGCAATATATATCATCGCCCTCGAATGTAGAAATGGACTGACCACGCAAATTCGGACAGCCATAACGTTTGACTCGGATTCCCGATTGAAGCTCATAATATATCGAGATGCTCTTAGGATAAAAATGAAGCCCATCGCAAATACAAACGGCCATAACTTTTCCTCCAGATCTCCGAATAAGGAAAGTAACCTATCGCGACGCTCAAAATTTAACATGCAAGACTCGATGAATTCCGACGGTCTAAAGTTTTGACTCGGATGTCCGATTGAGGCCCATAATTTATCATCGCCCTCGAAAGTAGAAATGGACTGACCACGCAAATTCGGACAGCCATAACGTCTGACTAGGATTCCCGATTGAAGCTCATAATATATGGAGATCCTCTTAGGATAAAAATGAAGCCCATCGCAAATACAAACGACCATAACTTTTCATCCGGATCTCCGAATAAGGAAAGTAACCTATCGCGACGCTCAAAATTTAACATGGAAGACTCGGGTGAATTCCGACGGGCTAAAGTTTTGACTCGGATGTCCGATTGAGGCGCAATATATATCTTCGCCCTCGAATGTAGAAATGGACTGACCACGCAAATTCGGACAGCCATAACGTTTGACTCGGATTCCCGATTGAAGCTCATAATAAATCGAGATGCTCTTAGGATAAAAATGAAGCCCATCGCAAAATACAAACGGCCATAACTTTTCCTCCTGGAACTCCGAATAAGGAAAGTAACCTATCGCGACGCTCA
Organism: Glycine max; assembly: GCF_000004515.6. Taxonomy (NCBI): domain Eukaryota; kingdom Viridiplantae; phylum Streptophyta; class Magnoliopsida; order Fabales; family Fabaceae; genus Glycine; species Glycine max. Next base: position 14,786,368 of record NC_016088.4, on the reverse strand, counting down.
AAATTTAACATGGAAGACTCGGGTGAATTCCTACGGGCTAAAGTTTTGTCTCGGATGTCCGATTGAGGCCCGTAATATATCATGGCGATTAAAAGTTGAAATGGAATGCCCATGCATATTCGGACGGCAATAACGTTTGACTCGCATGCCCGATCTAAGCTCATAATTATGTTGAGACGCTCTTAGGAAAAAAATGAAGCCCATCGCAAATACAAACGACCATAACTTTTCCACCGGAACTCCGAATAAGCCAAGTAACCTATCGCGACGCTCAAAATTTATCATGAAAGACTCGGGTGAATTCCGACGGGCAAAACATTTGACTCGGATGTCCGATTGAGGCCCATAATATATCATCGCCCTCGAAAGTAGAAATGGACTGACCATGTATATTCGGACAGCCATAACGTTTGACTCGGATTCCCGATTGAAGCTCATAATATATGGAGATGCTCTTAGGATAAAAATGAAGTCCATCGCAAATACAAACGACCATAACTTTTCCTCCGGATCTCTGAATAAGGAAAGTAACCTATCGCGACGCTCAAAATTTAACATGGAAGACTCGGGTGAATTCCGACGGGCTAAAGTTTTGACTCGGATGTCCGATTGAGGCGCAATATATATCATCGCCCTCGAATGTAGAAATGGACTGACCACGCAAATTCGGACAGCCATAACGTTTGACTCGGATTCCCGATTGAAGCTCATAATATATCGAGATTCTCTTAGGATAAAAATTAAGCCCATCGCAAATACAAACGGCCATAACTTTTCCTCTGGAACTCCGAATAAGGAAAGTAACCTATCGCGACGCTCAAAATTTAACATGGAAGACTCGGGTGAATTCCGACGGGCTAAAGTTTTGTCTCGGATGTCCGATTGAGGCTCGTAATATATCATGGCGGATTAAAAGTTGAAATGGAATGCCCATGCATATTCGGACGGCAATAACGTTTGACTCGGATGCCCGATCTAAGCTCATAATTTGTCGAGACGCTCTTAGGAAAAAAATGAAGCCCATCGCAAATACAAACGACCATAACTTTTCCACCGGATCTCCGAATAAGCCAAGTAACCTATCGCGACGTTCAAAATTTATCATGAAAGACTCGGGTGAATTCCGACGGGCAAAACTTTTTACTCGGATGTCCGATTGAGGCCCATAATATATCATCGCCCTCGAAAGTAGAAATGGACTGACCACGCAAATTCGGACAGCCATAACGTTTGACTCGGATTCCCGATTGAAGCTCATAATATATCGAGATGCTCTTAGGATAAAAATGAATTCCATCGCAAATACAAACGGCCATAACTTTTCCTCCGGAACTCCGAATAAGCCAAGTAACCTATCGCGACGCTCAAAATTTAACATGGAAGACTCGGGTGAATTCCGACGGGCTAAAGTTTTGACTCGGATGTCCGATTGAGGCGCAATATATATCATCGCCCTCGAATGTAGAAATGGACTCACCACGCAAATTCGGACAGCCATAACGTTTGACTCGGATTCCCGATTGAAGCTCATAATATATTGAGATGCTCTTAGGATAAAAATGAAGCCCATCGCAAATACAAACGGCCATAACTTTTCCTCTGGAACTCCGAATAAGGAAAGTAACCTATCGCGACGCTCAAAATTTAACATGGAAGACTCGGGTGAATTCCGACGGGCTAAAGTTTTGACTCGGATGTCCGATTGAGGCGCAATATCTATTATCGCCCTCGAATGTAGAAATGGACTGACCACGCAAATTCGGACAGCCATAACGTTTGACTCGGATTCCCGATTGAAGCTCATAATATATCGAGATGCTCTTAGGATAAAAATGAATTCCATCGCAAATACAAACGGCCATAACTTTTTCCTCCGGAACTCCGAATAAGCCAAGTAACCTATCGCGACGCTCAAAATTTATCATGAAAGACTCGGGTGAATTCCGACGGGCTAAACTTTTGACTCGGATGTCCGATTGAGGCCCATAATATATCATCGCCCTCGAAAGTAGAAATGGACTGACCATGCAAATTCGGACAGCCATAACGTTTGACTCGGATTCCCGATTGAAGCTCATTATATATCGGAGATGCTCTTAGGATAAAAATGAAGCCCATCGCAAATACAAACGACCGTAACTTTTCCTC
>NC_016088.4:14774316-14783642 GCF_000004515.6 Glycine max | reverse complement strand
GACGCTCAAAATTTTACATGGAAGACTCGGGTGAATTCCGACGGGCTAAAGTTTTGTCTCGGATGTCCGATTGAGGCCCGTAATATATCATGGCGATTAAAAGTTGAAATGGAATGCCCATGCATATTCGGACGGCAATAACGTTTGACTCGCATGCCCGATCTAAGCTCATAATTTGTTGAGACGCTCTTAGGAAAAAAAATGAAGCCCATCGAAAATACAAACGACCATAACTTTTCCACCGGATCTTCGAATAAGCAGAGTAACCTATCGCGACGCTCAAAATTTATCATGGAAGACTCGGTTGAATTCCGACGGGCAAAAGTTTTGACTCGGATGTCCGATTGACCCCCATAATATATCATCGCCCTCGAAAGTAGAAATGGACTGACCATGCAAATTCAGACAGCCATAACGTTTGGCTCGGATTCCTGATTGAAGCTCATAATATATGGAGATGCTCTTAGGATAAAAATGAAGCCCATCGCAAATAGAAACGACCATAACTTTTCCACCGGATCTCTAAATAAGGAAAGTAACCTATCGCGACGCTCAAAATTTAACATGGAAGACTCGGGTGAATTCCAACGGGCTATAGTTTTGACTCGAAATGTCCCGATTGAGGCGCAATATATATCATCGCCCTCGAATTTAGAAATGGACTGACCACGCAAAATTCGGACAGCCATAACGTTTGACTCGGATTCCCGATTGAAGCTCATAATATATCGAGATGGTCTTAGGAAAAAAATGAAGCCCATCGCAAATATAAACGACCATAACTTTTCCACCGGATCTCTAAATAAGGAAAGTAACCTATCGCGACGCTCAAAATTTAACATGGAAGACTCGGGTGAATTCCGACGGGCTAAAGTTTTGTCTCGGATGTCCGATTGAGGCCCGTAATATATCATGGCGATTAAAAGTTGAAATGGAATGCCCATGCATATTCGGACGGCAATAACGTTTGACTCGCATGCCCGATCTAAGCTCATAATTTGTTGAGACGCTCTTAGGAAAAAAAATGAAGCCCATCGCAAATACAAACGACCATAACTTTTCCACCGGATCTTCGAATAAGCAGAGTAACCTATCGCGACGCTCAAAATTTATCATGGAAGACTCGGTTGAATTCCGACGGGCAAAAGTTTTGACTCGGATGTCCGATTGACCCCCATAATATATCATCGCCCTCGAAAGTAGAAATGGACTGACCATGCAAATTCAGACAGCCATAACGTTTGACTCGGATTCCTGATTGAAGCTCATAATATATGGAGATGCTCTTAGGATAAAAATGAAGCCCATCGCAAATACAAACGGCCATAACGTTTCCTCCACATCTCCGAATAAGGAAAGTAACCTATCGCGACGCTCAAAATTTAACATGGAAGACTCGGGTGAATTCCGACGGCCAAAAATTTTGATTGGATGTCCGATTGAGGCCCAATATATATCATCGCCTCGAATGTAGAAATGGACTGACCACGCAAATTCGGACAGCCATAACGTTTTACTCGGATTCCCGATTGAAGCTCATAATATATCGAGATGCTCTTAGGATAAAAATGAAGCCCATCGCAAATACAAACGGCCATAACTTTTCCTTTGGAACTCCGAATAAGGAAAGTAACCTATCGCGACGCTCAAAATTTAAAATGGAAGACTCGGGTGAATTCCGACGGGCTAAAGTTTTGTCTCGGATGTCCGATTGAGGCCTGTAATATATCATGGCGATTAAAAGTTGAAATGGAATGCCCATGCATATTCGGACGGCAATAACGTTTGACTCGCATGCCCGATCTAAGTTCATAATTTGTTGTGACGCTCTTAGGAAAAAAAATGAAGCGCATCGCAAATACAAACGACCATAACTTTTCCACCAGATCTTCGAATAAGACAAGTAACCTATCGCGACGCTCAAAATTTATCATGAAAGACTCGGGAGAATTCCGACGGGCAAAACTTTTGACTCGGATGTCCGATTGATGCCCATAATATATCATCGCCCTCGAAAGTACAAATGGACTGACCACATAAATTCGGACAGCCATAACGTTTGACTCGGATTCCCGATTGAAGCTCATAATATATCGAGATGCTCTTAGGATAAAAATCAAGCCCATCGCTAATACAAACGGCCATAACATTTCCTCCGGATCTTCGAATAACGAAAGTAACCTATCGCGACGCTCAAAATTTAACATGGAAAACTCGGGTGAATTCCGACGGGCTAAAGTTTTGACTCGAATGTCCAATTGAGGCCCATAATATATCATCGCCCTTGAAAGTAGTAATGGACTGACCACGCAAATTCGGACAGCCATAACGTTTGACTCAGATTCCCGATTGAAGCTCATAATATATCGAGATGCTCTTAGGATAAAATTGAAGCCCATCGCAAATACAAACGGCCATAAATTTTCCATCGGATCTCCGAATAAGGAAAGTAACCTATCGCGACGCTCAAAATTTAACATGGAAGACTCGGGTGAATTCCGACAGGCAAAACTTTTGATGGGATGTCCGATTGAGGCCCATAATATATTATCGCCCTCGAAAGTAGAAATGGATTCACCACGCAAATTCGGACAGCCATAACGTTTGACTCGGATTCCCGATTGAAGCTCATAATATATGGAGATGTTCTTAGGATAAAAATGAAGCCCATCGCAAATACAAACGACCATAACTTTTCAAACGGATCTCCTAATAAGGCAAGTCACCTATCGCGACCCTCAAAATTTAACATGGAAAACTCGGGTAAATTCCGACGGGCTAAAGTTTTGACTCGCATGTCCGATTGAGGCCCATAGTATATCATGGCGATTAAAAGTTGAAATGGAATGCCCATGCATATTCCGACAGCCATAACGTTTGACTCGGATGCCCTATCTAAGCTCATAATTTTTTGAGACGCTCTTAGGAAAAAAATGAAGCCCATCGCAAATACAAACGACCATAACTTTTCCACCGGATCTCCAAATAAGCCAAGTAACCTATCGCGACGCTCAAAATTTATCATGGAAGACTCGGGTGAATTCCGACGGGCAAAACTTTTGACTCGGATGTTCGATTGAGGCCCATAATATATCATCGCCCTCGAAAGTAGAAATGTATTGAGCACGCAAATTCGGACAGCCATAACGTTTGACTCGGATTCCCGATTGAAGCTCATAATATATCGAGATGCTCTTAGGATAAAAATGAAGCTCATCGCAAATACAAACGGCCATAACTTTTCCTCCAGATCTCTGAATAAGGAAAGTAACCTATCGCGACGCTCAAAATTTAACATGGAAGACTCGAGTGAATTCTGACGGGCTAAAGTTTTGACTCGGATGTCCGATTGAGGCGCAGTATATATCATCGCCCTCGAATGTAGAAATGGACTGACCACGCAAATTCGGACAGCCATAACGTTTGACTCGGATTCCCGATTGAAGCTCATAATATATCGAGATGCTCTTAGGATAAAAATGAAGCCCATCCCAAATACAAACGGCCATAACTTTTCCTCCGGATCTCCAAATAAGGAAATAACCTATCGCGACGCTCAAAATTTAACATGGAAGTCTCGGGTGAATTCCGATCGGCTAAAGTTTTGATTCGGATGTCCGATTGAGGCCCATAATATATCATCGCCCTCGAAAGTAGAAATGGACTGACCACGCAAATTCGGACAGCCATAACGTTTGACTCGGATTCCCGATTGAAGCTCATAATATATCGAGATGCTCTTAGGATAAAAATGAAGCTCATCGCAAATACAAACGGCCATAACTTTTCCTCCAGATCTCTGAATAAGGAAAGTAACCTATCGCGACGCTCAAAATTTAATATGGAAGACTCGAGTGAATTCCGACAGGCTAAAGTTTTGACTCGGATGTCCGATTGAGGCGCAATATATATCATCGCCTTCGAATGTAGAAATGGACTGACCACGCAAATTCGGACAGCCATAACGTTTGACTCGGATTCCTGATTGAAGCTCATAATATATCGAGATGCTCTTAGGATAAAAATGAAGCCCATCCCTAATACAAATGGCCATAACTTTTCCTCCGGATCTCCAAATAAGGAAATAACCTATCGCGACGCTCAAAATTTAACATGGAAGACTCGAGTGAATTCCGACGGGCTAAAGTTTTGACTCGGATGTCCGATTGAGGCGCAATATATATCATCGCCCTCGAATGTAGAAATGGACTGACCACGCAAATTCGGACAGCCATAACATTTGACTCGGATTCCCGATTGAAGCTCATAATATATCGAGATGCTCTTAGGATAAAAATGAAGCTCATCGCAAATACAAACGGCCATAACTTTTCCTCCAGATCTCTGAATAAGGAAAGTAACCTATCGCGACGCTCAAAATTTAATATGGAAGACTCGAGTGAATTCCGACAGGATAAAGTTTTGACTCGAATGTCCGATTGAGGCGCAATATATATCATCGCCTTCGAATGTAGAAATGGACTGACCACGCAAATTCGGACAGCCATAACGTTTGACTCGGATTCCTGATTGAAGCTCATAATATATCGAGATGCTCTTAGGATAAAAATGAAGCCCATCCCTAATACAAATGGCCATAACTTTTCCTCCGGATCTCCAAATAAGGAAATAACCCATCGCGACGCTCAAAATTTAACATGGAAGTCTCGGGTGAATTCCGATGGGCTAAAGTTTTGATTCGGATGTCCGATTGAGGCCCATAATATATCATCGCCCTCGAAAGTAGAAACGGACTGACCACGCAAATTACCGACAGCCATAATGTTTGACTCGGATTCGCAATTGAAGCTCATAATATATCGAGATGCTCTTAGGATAAAAATGAAGCCCATCGCAAATACAAACGGCCATAAATTTTCCTCCAGATCTCCGAATAAGGAATGTTTTTCTATCGCGACGCTCAAAATTTAACATGGAAGACTCGATTGAATTCCGACGGGCTAAAGTTTTGACTCGCATGTCCGATTGAGGCCCGTAATATATCATGGCGATTAAAAGTTGAAATGGAATGCCCATGCATATTCGGACGGCATTAACGTTTGAATCGGATGCCCGATCTAAGCTCATAATTTGTTGAGACGCTCTTAGGAAAAAAATGAAGCCCATCGCAAATACAAACGACCATATCTTTTCCAACGGATCTCCTAATAAGGCAAGTAACCTATCGCGACCCTTAAAATTTAACATGGAAAACTTGGGTGAATTCCGACGGGCTAAAGTTTTGAGTCGCATGTCCGATTGAGGCCCATAATATATCATCGCCCTCGACAGTAGAAATGGACTGACCACGCAAATTCGGACAGCCATAACGTTTGACTCGGATTCCAGTTGAAGCTCATAATATATCGAGATGCTCTTAGGATAAAAATGAAGCCCATCGCAAATATAAACGGCCATAAATTTTCCTCCAGATCTCCGAATAAGGAAAGTAACCTATCGTGACGCTCAAAATTTATCATGGAAGACTCGGGTGAATTCCGACGGGCAAAACTTTTGACTCGGATGTCCGATTGAGGCCCGTAATATATCATGGTGATTAAAAGTTGAAATGGAATGCCCATGCATATTCGCACGACAATAACGTTTGACTCGGATGCGCGATCTAAGCTCATAATTTGTTGAGACGCTCTTAGGAAAAAACTGAAGCCCATCGCAAATACAAACGACCATAACTTTTCCACCGGATCTCCTAATAAGGCAAGTAACCTATCGCGATGCTCAAAATTCAACATGGAAAACTCGGGTAAATTCCAACGAGCTAACTGGACTCATAGACCCAGTCGTAGAAGCTAGTGATATATCATGGTGATCAAAAGTTGAAATGGAATACCCATCCATATTCGGACGGCCATAACGTTTGACTCGGATGCCCTATCTAAGCTCATAATTTGTTGATATGCTCTTAGGAAAAAAATGAAGCCCATCGCAAATACAAATGACCATAACTTTTCCACCGGATCTCCGAATAAGCCAAGTAACCTATCGTGACGCTCAAAATTTATCATGGAAGACTCGGGTGAATTCCGACGGGCAAAACTTTTGACTCGCATGTCCGATTGAGGCCCATAATATATCATCGCCCTCGAAAGTAGAAATGGACTGACGATGCAAATTCGGACAGCCATAACGTTTGACTCGGATTCCTGATTGAAGCTCATAATATATCGAGATGCTCTTAGGATAAAAATGAAGCCCATCGCAAATACAAACGGCCATAACTTTTCCTCCAGATCTCCGAATAAGGAAAGTAACCTATCGCGACGCTCAAAATTTAACATGCAAGACTCGATGAATTCCGACGGTCTAAAGTTTTGACTCGGATGTCCGATTGAGGCCCATAATATATCATCGCCCTCGAAAGAAGAAATGGACTGACCACGCAAATTCGGACAGCCATAACGTTTGACTCGGATTCCCGATTGAAGCTCATAATATATCGAGATTCTCTTAGGATAAAATTGAAGCCCATCGCAAATACAAACGGCCATAAATTTTCCACCGGATCTCCGAATAAGGAAAGTAACCTATCGCGACGCTCAAAATTTAACATGGAAAACTCGGGTAAATTCCGACGGGCTAAAGTTTTGACTCGCATGTCCGATTGAGGCCCATAATATATCATGGCGATTAAAAGTTGAAATGGAATGGCCATGCATATTCCGACAGCCATAACGTTTGACTCGGATGCCCTATCTAAGCTCATAATTTTTTGAGACGCTCTTAGGAAAAAAATGAAGCCCATCGCAAATACAAACGACCTTAACTTTTCCACCGGATCTCCGAATAAGCCAAGTAACCTATCGCGACGCTCAAAATTTATCATGGAAGACTCGGGTGAATTCCGACGGGCAAAACTTTTGACTCGCATGTCCGATTGAGGCCCATAATATATCATCGCCCTCGAAAGTAGAAATGGACTGACCATGCAAATTCGGACAGCCATAACGTTTGACTCGGATTCCCGATTGAAGCTCATAATATATCGAGATGCTCTTAGGATAAAAATGAAGCCCATCCCAAATACAAACGGCCATAACTTTTCCTCCAGATCTCTGAATAAGGAAATTAACCTATCGCGACGCTCAAAATTTAACATGGAAGACTCGAGTGAATTCCAACGGGCAAAACTTTTGACTCGGATGTTCGATTGAGGCCCATAATATATCATCGCCCTCGAAAGTAGAAATGTATTGAGCACGCAAATTCGGACAGCCATAACGTTTGACTCGGATTCTCGATTGAAGCTCATAATATATCGAGATGCTCTTAGGATAAAAATGAAGCCCATCGCAAATACAAACGGCCATAAATTTTCCTCCAGATCTCCGAATAAGGAAAGTAACCTATCACGACGCTCAAAATTTAACATGGAAGACTCGGGTGAATTCCGACGGTCTAAAGTTTTGACTCGGATGTCCGATTGAGGCCCGTAATATATCATGGCTATTAAAAGTTGAAATGGAATGACCACGCATATTCGGACGGCCATAACGTTTGACTCGGATTCCCAATTGAAGCTCATAATATATCGAGATGCTCTTAGGATAAAAATGAAGCCCATCACAAATACAAACGGCCATAACTTTTCCTCCATATCTCCGAATAAGGAAAGTAACCTATCACGACGCTCAAAATTTAACACGGAAGACTCGGTTGAATTCCGACGGGCTAATGTTTTGACTCGGATGTCCGATTGAGGCCCATAATATATCATCGCCCTCGAAAGTAGAAATGGACTGACCACACAAATTCGGACAGCCATAACGTTTGACTCGGATTCCCAATTGAAGCTCATAATATATCGAGATGCTCTTAGGATAAAAATGAAGTCCATCACAAATACAAACGGCCATAACTTTTCCTCCATATCTCCGAATAAGGAAAGTAACCTATCACGATGCTCAAAATTTAACATGGAAGACTCGGTTGAATTCCGACGGGCTAATGTTTTGACTCGGATGTCCGATTGAGGCCCATAATATATCATCGCCCTCGAAAGTAGAAATGGAGTGACCACGCAAATTCAGACAGCCATAACGTTTGACTCGGATTCCCGATTAAGGCTCATAATATATCGAGATGCTCTTAGGATAAAAATGAAGCCCATCGCAAATACAAACGGCCATAACGTTTCCTCTGAATCTCCGAATAAGGAAAGTAACCTATTGCGACGCTCAAAATTTAACATGGAAGACTCGGGTGAATTCCGACGGTCTAAGGTTTTGACTAGGATGTCCGATTGAGGCCCGTAATATATCATGGCTATTAAAAGTTGAAATGGAATGACCACGCATATTGGGACGGCCATAACGTTTGACTCGGATGCCTGATCTAAGCTCATAATTTGTTGAGACACACTTAGGATAAAAATGAAGCCCATCGCAAATACAAACGACCATAACTTTTCCAACGGATCTCCTAATAAGGCAAGTAACCTATCGCGACGCTCAAAATTTAACATGGAAAACTCGGGTGAATTCCGACGGGCTAAAGTTTTGACTCGGATGTCCGATTAAGGCCCATAATATATCATCGCCCTTGAAAGTAGTAATGGACTGACCGCGCAAATTCGGACAGCCATAACCTTTGACTCGGATTCCCGATTGAAGCTCATAATATATCGAGACGCTGTTATGATAAAAATGAAGCCCATCGCAAATACAAACGGCCATAACTTTTCCTCCAGATCTCTGAATAAGGATAGTAACCTATCGCGACGCTCAAAATTTAACATGGAAGACTCGGTTGAATTCCGACGGGCTAATGTTTTGACTCGGATGTCCGATTGAGGCCCATAATATATCATCGCCCTCGAAAGTAGAAATGGACTGACCACGCAAATTCGGACAGCCATAACGTTTGACTCGGATTCCCGATTGAAGCTCATAATATATCAAGATGCTCTTAGGATAAAAATGAACTCCATCACAAATACAAACGACCATAACTTTTCCTCCATATCTCTGAATAAGGAAAGTAACCTATCACGACGCTCAAAATTTAACATGGAAGATTCAGATGAATTCCGATCGGCTAAAGTTTTTGATTCGGATGTCCGATTGAGGCCCATAAATATATCATCGCCCTCGAAAGTAGAAATGGACTGACCACGCAAATTCGGACAGCCATAACGTTTGACTCGGATTCCCGATTGAAGCTCATAATATATCGAGATGCTCTTAGGATAAAAATGAAGCTCATCGCAAATACAAACGGCCATAACTTTTCCTCCAGATCTCTGAATAAGGAAAGTAACCTATCGCGACGCTCAAAATTTAATATGGAAGACTCGAGTGAATTCCGAC
>NC_016088.4:14772296-14773935 GCF_000004515.6 Glycine max | reverse complement strand
GATTCCCGATTGAAGCTCATAATATATCGAGATGCTCTTAGGATAAAAAGGAAGCCCATCGCAAATACAAACGGCCATAACTTTTCCTCTGGAACTCCGAATAAGGAAAGTAACCTATCGCGACGCTCAAAATTTAACATGGAAGACTCGGGTGAATTCCGACGGGCAAAAGTTTTGTCTCGGATGTCCGATTGAGGCCCGTAATATATCATGGTGATTAAAAGTTGAAATGGAATGCACATGCATATTTGGACGGCAATAACGTTTGACTCGGATGCCCGATCTAAGCTGATAATTTGTTGAGACGCTCTTAGGAAAAAAATGAAGCCCATCGCAAATACAAACAACCATAACTTTTCCACCGGATCTCCGAATAAGCCAAGTAACCTATCGCGACGCTCAAAATTTATCATGGAAGACTCGGGTGAATTCCGACGGGCAAAACATTTGACTCGGATGTCCGATTGAGGCCCATAATATATCATCGCCCTCGAAAATAGAAATGGGCTGACCACGCAAATTCGAACAGCCATAATATATCGAGATGCTCTTAGGATAAAAATGAAGCCCATCGCAAATACAAACGGCCATAACTTTTCCTCTGGTACTCCGAATAAGGAAAGTAACCTATCGCGATGCTCAAAATTTAACATGGAAGACTCGGGTGAATTCCGACGGGCTAAAGTTTTGACTCGGATGTCCGATTGAGGCCCATAATATATCATCGCCCTCGAAAGTAGAAATGGACTGACCACGCAAATTTGGACAGCCATAACGTTTGACTCGGATTCCCGATTGAAGCTCATAATATATCGAGATGCTCTTAGGATAAAAATGAAGCCCATCCCAAATACAAACGGCCATAACTTTTCCTCCGGATTTCCAAATAAGGAAATAACCTATCGCGACGCTCAAAATTTAACATGGAAGTCTCGGGTGAATTCCAACGGGCTAAAGTTTTGATTCTGATGTCCGATTGAGTCCCATAATATATCATCGCTCTCGAAAGTAGAAATGGACTGACCATGCAAATTCGGACAGCCATAACGTTTTACTCGGATTCCCGATTGAAGCTCATAATATATCGAGATGCTCTTAGCATAAAAATGAAGCCCATCGCAAATACAAATGGCCATAAATTTTCCTCCAGATCTCCGAATAAGGAAAGTAACCTATCGCAACGCTCAAAATTTAACATGGAAGACTCGGTTGAATTCCGACGGGCTAAAGTTTTGACTCGCATGTCCGATTGAGGCCCGTAATATATCATGGCGATTAAAAGTTGAAATGCAATGCCCATGCATATTCGGACGGCAATAATGTTGACTCGGATGCCCGATCTAAGCTCATAATTTGTTGAGACGCTCTTAGGAAAAAAATGAAGCCCATCGCAAATACAAACGACCATATCTTTTCCAACGGATCTCCTAATAAGGCAAGTAACCTATCGCGACCCTTAAAATTTAACATGGAAAACTTGGGTGAATTCCGACGGGCTAAAGTTTTGAGTCGCATGTCCGATTGAGGCCCATAATATATCATCGCCCTCGACAGTAGAAATGGACTGACCACGCAAATTCGGACAGCCATAACGTTTGACTCGGATTCCAGTTGAAGCTCATAATATATCGAGATGCTC
>NC_016088.4:14738643-14750783 GCF_000004515.6 Glycine max | reverse complement strand
CGACCATATCTTTTACAACGGATCTCCGAATAAGGCAAGTAACCTATCGCGACGCTCAAAATTTAACATGGAAAACTCGGGTGAATTCCGACGGGCTAAAGTTTTGACTCGGATGTCCGATGGAGGCCCATAATATATCATCGCCCTCGAAAGTAGAAATGGACTGACCACGCAAATTCGGACAGCCATAACGTTTGGCTCGGATTCCCAATTGAAGCTCATAATATATCGAGATGCTCTTAGGATAAAATTGAAGCCCATCGCAAATACAAACGGCCATAACTTTTCCTCCGGATCTTCGAATAAGCCAAGTAACCTATCGCGACGCTCAAAATTTAACATGGAAGACTCGGGTGAATTCTGACGGGCTAAAGTTTTGACTCGCATGTCCGATTGAGGCCCGTAATATATCATGACGATTAAAAGTTGAAATGGAATGCCCATGCATATTCGGACGGCCATAACGTTTGACTCGGATGCCTGATCTAAGCTTATAATTTGTTGAGACGCACTTAGGATAAAAATGAAGCCCATCGCAAATACAAACAACCATATCTTTTCCAACGGATATCCTAATAAGGCAAGTAACCTATCGCGACGCTCAAAATTTAACATGGAAAACTCGGGTAAATTCCGACGAGCTAAAGTTTTGACTCGCATGTTTGATTGAGGACCATAATATATCATGGTGATCAAAAGTTGAAATGGAATGCCCATGCATATTCGGACGGCCATAACGTTTGACTCGGATTCCCGATTGAAGCTCATAATATATCGAGATGCTCTTAGGATAAAAATGAAGCCTATCGCAAACACAAACGGCCATAACATTTCCTCCGGATCTTCGAATTACGAAAGTAACCTATCGCGACGCTCAAAATTTAACATGGAAAACCCGGGTGAATTCCGACGGGCTAAAGTTTTGACTCGCATGTCCGATTGAGGCCCATAATATATCATCGCCCTCGAAAGTAGAAATGGACTGACCACGCAAATTCGGACAGCCATAACGTTTGACTCGGATTCTCGATTGAAGCTCATAATATATCGAGATGCTCTTAGGATAAAAATGAAGCCCATCGCAAATACAAACGACCATAACTTTTCCACCGGATCTCCTAATAAGGCAAGTAACCTATCGCGACGCTCAAAATTCAACATGGAAAACTCGGGTAAATTCCGACGAGCTAAAGTTTTGACTCGCATGTCCGATTGATGACCATAATATATCATGGTGATCAAACGTTGAAATGGAATGCCCATGCATATTCGGACGGCCATAACGTTTGACTCGGATGCCCTATCTAAGCTCATAATTTGTTGAGATGCTCTTAGGAAAAAAATGAAGCCCATCGCAAATACAAAAAACCATATCTTTTCCAACGGATATCCTAATAAGGCAAGTAACCTATCGTGACGCTCAAAATTTAACATGGAAGACTCGGGTGAATTCCGACGGGCAAAACTTTTGACTCGCATGTCCGATTGAGGCCCATAATATATCATCGCCCTCGAAAGTAGAAATGGACTGACCACGCAAATTCGGACAGCCATAACGTTTGACTCGGATTCCCGATTAAAGCTCATAATATATCGAGATGCTCTTAGGATAAAAATGAAGCCCATCGCAAATACAAACGGCCATAACATTTCCTCCGGATCTTCGAATAACGAAAGTAACCTATCGCGACGCTCAAAATTTAACATTGAAGACTCGGGTGAATTCTGACGGGCTAAAGTTTTGACTCGCATGTCCGATTGAGGCCCATAATATATCATCGCCCTCGAAAGTAGAAATGGACTGACCATGCAAATTCGGACAGCCATAACGTTTGACTCGGATGCCTGATCTAAGCTCATAATTTGTTGAGAGGCACTTAGGATAAAAATGAAGCCCATCGCAAATACAAACAACCATATCTTTTCCAACGGATATCCTAATAAGGCAAGTAACCTATCGCGACGCTCAAAATTTAACATGGAAAACTCGGGTGAATTCCGACGGGCTAAAGTTTTGACTCGCATGTCCGATTGAGACCCATAATATATCATCGCCCTCGAAAGTAGAAATGGACTGACCACGCAAATTCGGACAGCCATAACGTTTGACTCGGATTCCCGATTGAAGCTCATAATATATCGAGATGCTCTTAGGATAAAATGAAGCCCATCGCAAATACAAACGACCATAACTTTTCCACCGGATCTCCTATAAGGCAGTAACCTTATCGCGACGCTCAAAATTCAACATGGAAAACTCGGGTAAATTCCGACGAGCTAAAGTTTTGACTCGCATGTCCGATTGATGACCATAATATATCATGGTGATCAAACGTTGAAATGGAATGCCCATGCATATTCGGACGGCCATAACGTTTGACTCGGATGCCCTATCTAAGCTCATAATTTGTTGAGATGCTCTTAGGAAAAAAATGAAGCCCATCGCAAATACAAATGACCATAACTTTTCCACCGGATCTCCGAATAAGCCAAGTAACCTATCGTGACGCTCAAAATTTATCATGGAAGACTCGGGTGAATTCCGACGGGCAAAACTTTTGACTCGCATGTCCGATTGAGGCCCATAAAATATCATCGCCCTCGTAAGTAGAAATGGACTGACCACGCAAATTCGGACAGCCATAACGTTTGACTCGGATTCCCGATTGAAGCTCATAATATATCGAGATGCTCTTATGATAAAAATGAAGCCCATCGCAAATACAAACGGCCATAACTTTTCCTCCAGATCTCCGAATAAGGAAAGTAACCTATCGCGACGCTCAAAATTTAACATGGAAGACTCGGTTGAATTCCGACGGGCTAAAGTTTTGACTCGGATGTCCGATTGAGGCCCATAATATATCATCGCCCTCGAAAGTAGAAATGGACTGACCACGCAAATTCGGACAGCCATAACGTTTGACTCGGATTCCCGATTGAAGCTCATAATATATCGAGATGCTCTTAGGATAAAAATGAAGCCCATCGCAAACACAAACGGCCATAACATTTCCTCCGGATCTTCGAATAACGAAAGTAACCTATCGCGACGCTCAATATTTAACATTGAAGACTCGGGTGAATTCCGACGGGCTAAAGTTTTGACTCGCATGTCCGATTGAGGCCCATAATATATCATCACCCTCGAAAGTAGAAATGGACTGACCACGCAAATTCGGACAGCCATAACGTTTGACTCGATTCCCGATTGAAGCTCATAATATACTGAGATGCTCTTAGGATAAAAATGAAGCCCATCGCAAATACAAACGACCATAACTTTTCCACCGGATCTCCTAATAAGGCAAGTAACCTATCGCGACGCTCAAAATTCAACATGGAAAACTCGGGTAAATTCCGACGAGCTAAAGTTTTGACTCGCATGTCCGATTGAGGACCATAATATATCATGGTGATCAAAAGTTGAAATGGAATGCCCATGCATATTCGGACGGCCATAACGTTTGACTCGGATGCCTGATCTAAGCTCATAATTTGTTGAGACGCACTTAGGATAAAAATGAAGCCCATCGCAAATACAAACGACCATATCTTTTCCAACAGATCTCCGAATAAGGCAAGTAACCTATCGCGACGCTCAAAATTTAACATGGAAAACTCGGGTGAATTCCGACGGGCTAAAGTTTTGACTCGCATGTCCGATTGAGGCCCATAATATATCATCGCCCTCGAAAGTAGAAATGGACTGACCACGCAAATTCGGACAGCCATAACGTTTGACTCGGATTCCCGATTGAAGCTCATAATATATCGAGATGCTCTTAGGATAAAAATGAAGCCCATCGCAAATACAAACGACCATAACTTTTCCACCAGATCTCCTAATAAGGCAAGTAACCTATCGCGACGCTCAAAATTCAACATGGAAAACTCGGGTAAATTCCGACGAGCTAAAGTTTTGACTCGCATGTCCGATTGAGGACCATAATATATCATGGTGATCAAAAGTTGAAATGGAATGCCCATGCATATTCGGACGGCCATAACGTTTGACTCGGATGCCCTATCTAAGCTCATAATTTGTTGAGATGCTCTTAGGAAAAAAATGAAGCCCATCGCAAATACAAATGACCATAACTTTTCCACCGGATCTCCGAATAAGCCAAGTAACCTATCGTGACGCTCAAAATTTATCATGGAAGACTCGGGTGAATTCCGACGGGCAAAACTTTTGACTCGCATGTCCGATTGAGGCCCATAAAATATCATCGCCCTCGTAAGTAGAAATGGACTGACCACGCAAATTCGGACAGCCATAACGTTTGACTCGGATTCTCGATTAAAGCTCATAATATATCGAGATGCTCTTAGGATGAAAATGAAGCCCATCGCAAATACAAACGGCCATAACTTTTCCTCCAGATCTCCGAATAAGGAAAGTAACCTATCGCGACGCTCAAAATTTAACATGGAAGACTCGGTTGAATTCCGACGGGCTAAAGTTTTGACTCGGATGTCCGATTGAGGCCCATAATATATCATCGCCCTCGAAAGTAGAAATGGACTGACCACGCAAATTCGGACAGCCATAACGTTTGACTCGGATTCCCGATTGAAGCTCATAATATATCGAGATGCTCTTAGGATAAAAATGAAGCCCATCGCAAACACAAACGGCCATAACATTTCCTCCGGATCTTCGAATAACGAAAGTAACCTATCGCGACGCTCAATATTTAACATTGAAGACTCGGGTGAATTCCGACGGGCTAAAGTTTTGACTCGCATGTCCGATTGAGGCCCATAATATATCATCACCCTCGAAAGTAGAAATGGACTGACCACATAAATTCGGACAGCCATAACGTTTGACTCGGATTCCCGATTGAAGCTCATAATATACTGAGATGCTCTTAGGATAAAAATGAAGCCCATCGCAAATACAAATGGCCATAACATTTCCTCCGGATCTTCGAATAACGAAAGTAACCCATCGCAACGCTCAAAATTTAACATTGAAGACTCGGGTGAATTCCGACGGGCTAAAGTTTTGACTCGCATGTCCGATTGAGGCCCGTAATATATCATGGCGATTAAAAGTTGAAATGGAATTCCCATGCATATTCGGACGGCCATAACGTTTGACTCGGATGCCTGATCTAAGCTCATAATTTGTTGAGACGCACTTAGGATAAAAATGAAGCCCATCGCAAATACAAACGACCATATCTTTTCCAACGGATCTCCTAATAAGGCAAGTAGCCTATCGCGATGCTCAAAATTTAACATGGAAAACTTGGACGAGTCTACATGAAGCCTTGGGGACAAAGCTGAAGCTTAGTTCAGCTTATCATCCTCAAACAGATGGTCAGACTGAACGAACCATTCAGACTCTAGAGGATCTACTTCGGGCGTGTATTATAGAGCAACAAGGTAGCTGGATGGATTGTTTGCCATTGATTGAGTTTACTTACAACAATAGCTACCAAGCCAGTATTGGTATGGCTCCTTTTGAAGCTCTATATGGACGGAAGTGCAAAACTCCTATTTGTTGGTATGATGATGGAGAAGCAGTACTTCTTGGACCTGAAATGGTACAACAGATTAACGTACAAGTGAGGTTGATTCGAGAGAAGATAAAAGCATCTCAGGATAGGCAGAAGGAGCTATTATGATAGAAGGAGGAAACCACTAGATTTTCAGGAAGGAGAACATGTGTTTTTGAAGGTTTCTCCCGTAACCGGAGTCAGAAGAGCTCTTAAGGCTAGGAAGTTGACACCCAAGTATCTAGGTCCATATCAGATTTTGAAGAAGATTGGGCCTGTAGCTTATCATATCGCCTTACCTCCGAGTTTATCGAATTTGCACCCTATGTTCCATGTCTCTCAACTGAGACGGTACAACCCAGATCCATCACATATACTTGCAGTGGACGAGGTACAGGTGAAGGATAACCTCACCTATAGAGCACAACCTCAGAAGATCACTGACCGAAGGATGAAGTCATTGAGAGGAAAGGAGATCGCGTTGGTGAAGGTGCAGTGGGGAACCGATGAGGGCGATTCTACCTGGGAGCTGGAAGATAGGATGAGAGAATTGTACCCAAGTTTGTTCATCGAGTAGTTAATTTCGGGGACGAAATTCCTAAAAGGGTGGGAGTATTGTAACATCCTGGAAATTTCTACCCGGAATTTTTGGAAACGATGTATTTTGAATAATTATATATATAAGTATTATTCAGTGTCTATGCCTATATGTTCTTGGTAGAAGTAGGAATAGTGGGGGCAAGATATGCGGGTTAGGCTAATTAAGGAAGGGAGATCCATAACTGGGAGGTTATGAGTTAATTCCTAATTAATTAGTTAAAAATCATCATTTTGCGTGCAACTTAGAATTTAACGAAACCAACCTCTGAACCACGCTCGGGGTTTTATTCTGAGCGTTTTGATATATATATTGCTTGCTTTCGAAAACTGGCCCCGACGGACGCAGAGAAACGCGAGAAACTGGAATCAGAGAAACGGCACGCAAACCGAGGCAGGATTTTAGCGTTTCAAAGGTCAGATTTTTCTCACTTTTGTGACTGAGTATGGGTCACAGTCAAAAAGAGAAAGTGGGCCCTTTTTGCTCCAATCAAATGGAGACATGTGGCATTGCTTGAATAAAATAATAAGAAAAGAGGAAAAAGCCTTTAAAAACCAAAAAGCAACTCTCTCTCTCTCTTCACTCAGCAGAAAATTGCAGAAGCCTTCTCTCTCCCTCTCCCTCACGTTGCCTTTCTTTCTCCCTCATTCTCCATTGAAGCTCCACATAAAGCTCCAACCTTTGGTGCTCATTTCTGCTCCAAATCGCGAAAGGAGAGCATTTTCGGGGTCGTGAAGTGCGTGGCTACGAGTGGGACTTCGAAATTTCTGGTTTGGGTGGACTTCTTTCTCCTTTGATTTTCGTGGGTATGGGGTTTTGGGAGATATGATGGGTAGTCTTGCTAGGTTTCTGCTGTATGATGATTATTTGTGAAGGCATTTGCTGAAAACTTGTTGAAATTGCCATGTTTGGATGAGTTAAACATACCCATTCTGTTTTAGGGTTTTCGTGATGATGTTTGTGATGTTTATATGCTGAAATTGCTGATGGAAATCTGTTAGAGACGAAGGGTAGAACTAACTTAGGGTTAGAAAGTGAGAATGTGGTGTTATGAGTGGAAAAAGAGTGAGGCTTTGAGAGTGGGAAGGCTAAGTCTGAATTCTGTGGTAAATGGAGGTTAAAGTGAGTTAATACTAGCTTGAAATGTCATTTAGGACTTATGAGAAAGCTTGGACTGTGCTAGAGAGAAAAAAATAAATGACCAAAGTGAACAAAGAGCCTTTTCTAGGGCAAATTTGGGTGTTGAAGAGTCAAATTTTGATTCGGTGAGATTTTAGGTGTGAATCCAGTTTGAACAAGTCTAAATGGATGTTATGGACTGGTGTGAGGTGAGAGTTTGCTTCAAATTTACCTCATTCTAAATTTCACTTTTCAAACCTTGAAAATCCATTAAATTGAGGGGTTTTGGACACCTAGATTTTGTGTTGCTGTGGTTTGAAGCTTGACTTTGGTTTAGACATGATTGGTACATGATTTGGGACTTGTAGGATTTGATTTGGGCAAGATTGGTTGAAGGGAAGTGTGATTTTCGAAATCTGCACTTATGCAGAATTTTTGCTGTGAAATTGTGCAGCAGAATTTTGCACAAGTGCAGAAAAATGCTTGTGTGTGGTTGGCTGTGGAAAGTCTAGTGCAGAATGAGTTCTGGATGTTTGCTAGTAGATCCCAACGGTCACAATGTAGGCTTATGTACTAGAGACTTCCATTAAAATTTTCGAGTCGATCCAACGGTTAACGAATTGGATCGAAGGAATTGTTACTGGGGTCTTTAAGCGAGAAAAAGCTGTGATTTTGGTTGGTGTTTGAGCAGAGTTTTCTGCCTTTGCTCTGTTTTGCTTGGCTGTGATAGCTTGTGCTGTTTGAATGTTGTTCTGCTTGGATGTTGTGGAAGCTTGAGAGGATTGATGGGGACCCGGTGTTGAGAGAAACGAGGATATGGGCTACGTGGGAGTACGTGAGCTCAGTTGGAGGTGGGCAACAGGGGATGGTGGGTTTATGCGCGCATTGTGGATGTGGAAAACTTGTTGTGCACCATCGCCCGACCGCCACCTAGTACCACATGTGATGGGTACCCCATAATCCTACAAGCTTGAGATGAGGAAGTGTTGAAGGGTGAAACTTCCTGCTTTTATTGTTGACCACAGAGTGGTACCTGGAGATATGTCGCGGGGGTCAGGAGACCTTGGGGACGTCAGGTGGGGTGCTATTGCCCAAAACCAAGCTTGACCAATCCCGACCCAACCCGGGCATAGTCGGTCAGTGAGAACCTGTGATGTACCTAAGCAGGCGAGCTCCTGGCAGTCAACAGATAAAAGGAACAAAGACCACAAAGCAAGGAGGCTTGTGGTGGCTGGCCAGCTCTGGATTTTGTGTGATATGTGGAGTATGGCCTCTGGTAATCGATTACCAAGGGTGGGTAATCGATTACAAGGCTTAAAAATGAAGACAGGAGGCTAAGATGGTCTCTGGTAATCGATTACCAAGGGGTGTAATCGATTACCAGGCTAGAAAACGAAGTCAGGAAGCTTAGGGAGCCTCTGGTAATCGATTACCAGCCTGTGTAATCGATTACACAGAGGGATGGGTCACTGGTAATCGATTACCAGGTATGTGTAATCGATTACACAGTGCATTTTTGCATATTTCATGTCCTGAGGCTGTGTAATTCAAGTTTAGCCTCTGGTAATCGATTACCAAGGATGTGTAATCGATTACCAGAGATGGAAAGCCTTAAAATACCCCTTTTACTTGCATGTAGTGGTTATGAGACAAATCGTGTGCAGCGCAGTTAGATTCTTGTGAAAGAGTCTACCCCTTTCTCTTCTTTCTTGTAGATCGGGATGGCGGCGCAGCTAATCCGTGATCGAGTAGAGATGGAGTGCCTAGAGGGAGCTTGGGAGACCCTCGAAGGCAACACGAGGTGCCGATTTCGGGGCACCATTCGATTCATGGCTACTTCTTTGGTGCATCCAGATGAACCTGCACGGACGCTTCAGCGCACGGTGGAGTGGGCAGCTCCTTGGATTAGTTTTGTGTATTTTTGAGGGTGGGTGTATCTAGAACTGACTGTTAGGTTTACTCTTTTGTTTTTGTATGGGTAGACCTGATGTATAGGAATTTGATGATTGTACACTTGTGGCTGAAGCCACCACTATGGACACCTTTGCTCTGGATGACACTATGTATTTTGTAAAACTCCCATATTTTGGACAGCTTTAAATGATGAATGCGTTTATGATCGATCTTGTTATTTGAAAAGAAAGCATTAGCAAATTTATTTGTAAAAGAGTTTATCGACCGTATTTTATTCTTTTATTTTCATGCGACGACCTAAAGTAATGGCTGGTACATTCTTCCTTTTGAAACAACAAAATAGTTTAGAGATTATGAGCGGTAAGAAAGAAATGACTCCGAATAGAGTTGTGAACTGGCCATTCAGGACTCTGTAGTGAGGATTTTCCTTCTAAACCTAGTTATGGTGAAAGAAGAAAGAAATGAAAAAGAAAAAGAAGAAAAAAAAAATTTACCATGGTTTTTGTTATTTAAATTATTACTATTAAACCAGTCATTAATTTAGGGACGCCACACAAATGACCATAACGTTACCACCAGATCTCCGAATAAGCCAAGTAACCTATCGTGACGCTCAAAATTTATCATGGAAGACTAAGGTGAATTCCGACAGGCAAAACTTTTGACTCGGATGTTCGATTGAGGCCCATAATATATCATCGCCCTCGAAAGTAGAAATGGACTGACCACGCAAATTCGGACAGCCATAACGTTTGACTCGGATTCCCGATTAAAGCTCATAATATATCGAGATGCTCTTAGGATAAAAATGAAGCCCATCGCAAATACAAACGGCCATAACTTTTCCTCCAGATCTCCGAATAAGGAAAGAAACCTATCGCGACGCTCAAAATTTAACATGGAAGACTCGCTTGAATTCCGACGGGCTAAAGTTTTGACTCGGATGTCCGATTGAGGCCCATAATATATCATCGCCCTCGAAAGTAGAAATGGACTGACCACACAAATTCGGACAGCCATAACGTTTGACTCGGATTCCCGATTGAAGCTCATAATATATCGAGATGCTCTTAGGATAAAAATGAAGCCAATCGCAAACACAAACGGCCATAACATTTCCTCCGGATCTTCGAATAACGAAAGTAACCTATCGCGACGCTCAAAATTTAACATTGAAGACTCGGGTGAATTCCGACGGGCTAAAGTTTTGACTCGCATGTCCGATTGAGGCCCGTAATATATCATGGCGATTAAAAGTTGAAATGGAATGCCCATGCATATTCGGACGGCCATAACGTTTGACTCGGATGCCTGATCTAAGCTCATAATTTGTTGAGACGCACTTAGGATAAAAATGAAGCCCATCGCAAATACAAACGACCATATCTTTTCCAACGGATCTCCTAATAAGGCCAGTAACCTATCGCGACGCTCAAAATTTAACATGGAAAACTCGGGTGAATTCCGACGGGATAAAGTTTTGACTCGCATGTCCGATTGAAGCCCATAATATATCATCGCCCTCGAAAGGAGAAATGGACTGACCACGCAAATTCGGACTGCCATAACGTTTGACTCGGATTCTCGATTGAAGCTCATAATATATCGAGATCCTCTTAGGATAAAAATGAAGCCCATCGCAAATACAAACGGCCATAACTTTTCCTCTAGATCTCCGAATAAGGAAATTAACCTATCGCGACGCTCAAATTTTAACATGGAAGACTCGGTTGAATTCCGACGGGCTAAAGTTTTGACTCGGATGTCCGATTGAGGCCCATAATATATCATCACCCTCGAAAGTAGATATGGACTGACCACACAAATTCGGACAGCCATAACGTTTGACTCGGATTCCCAATTGAAGCTCATAATATATCGAGATCCTCTTAGGATAAAAATGAAGCCCATCGCAAACACAAACGGCCATAACATTTCCTCCGGATCTTCGAATAACGAAAGTAACCTATCGCGACGCTCAATAGTTAACATCGAAGACTCGGGTGAATTCCGATGGGCTAAAGTTTTGACTCGCATGTCCGATTGAGGCCCATAATATATCATCGCCCTCGAAAGTAGAAATGGACTGACCACGCAAATTCGGACAGCCATAACGTTTGACTCGGATTCCCGATTGAAGCTCATAATATATCGAGATGCTCTTAGGATAAAAATGAAGCCCATCGCAAATACAAACGACCATAACATTTCCTCCGGATCTTCGAATAACGAAAGTAACCTATCGTGACGCTCAATATTTAACATTGAAGACTCGGGTGAATTCCGACGGGCTAAAGTTTTGACTCGCATGTCCGATTGAGGCCCGTAATATATCATGGCGATTAAAAGTTGAAATGGAATGCCCATGCATATTCGGACGGCCATAACGTTTGACTCGGATGCCTGATCTAAGCTCATAATTTGTGGAGACGCACTTCGGATAAAAATGAAGCCCATCGCAAATACAAACGACCGTATCTTTTCCAACGGATCTCCTAATAAGGCAAGTAACCTATCGCGACGCTCAAAATTTAACATGGAAAACTCGGGTGAATTCCGACGGGATAAAGTTTTGACTCGCATGTCCGATTGAAGCCCATAATATATCATCGCCCTTGAAAGTAGAAATGGACTGACCACGCAAATTCGGACAGCCATAACGTTTGACTCGGATTCCCGATTGAAGCTCATAATATATCGAGATCCTCTTAGGATAAAAATGAAGCCCATCGCAAATACAAACGGCCATAACATTCCTCCGGATCTTCGAATAACGAAAGTAACCTATCGCGACGCTCAATATTTAACATTGAAGACTCGGGTGAATTCCGACGGGCTAAAGTTTTGACTCGCATGTCCGATTGAGGCCCATAATATATCATCGCCCTCGAAAGTAGAAATGGACTGACCATGCAAATTCGGACAGCCATAACGTTTGACTCGGATTCCCGATTGAAGCTCATAATATATCGAGATGCTCTTAGGATAAAAATGAAGCC
>NC_016088.4:14737760-14738543 GCF_000004515.6 Glycine max | reverse complement strand
TTCGAATAACGCAAGTAACCTATCGCGACGCTCAAAATTTAACATGGAAAACTCGGGTGAATTCCGACGGGCTAAAGTTTTGACTCGCATGTCCGATTGAGGCCCATAATATATCATCGCCCTCGAAAGTAGAAATGGACTGACCACGCAAATTCGGACAGCCATAACGTTTGACTCGGATTCCCAATTGAAGCTCATAATATATCGAGATGCTCTTAGGATAAAAATGAAGCCCATCGCAAATACAAACGACCATAACTTTTCCACCAGATCTCCTAATAAGGCAAGTAACCTATCGCGACGCTCAAAATTCAACATGGAAAACTCGGGTAAATTCCGACGAGCTAAAGTTTTGACTCGCATGTCCGATTGAGGACCATAATATATCATGGTGATCAAAAGTTGAAATGGAATGCCCATGCATATTCGGACGGCCATAACGTTTGACTCGGATGCCCTATCTAAGCTCATAATTTGTTGAGATGCTCTTAGGAAAAAAATGAAGCCCATCGCAAATACAAATGACCATAACTTTTCCACCGGATCTCCGAATAAGCCAAGTAACCTATCGTGACGCTCAAAATTTATCATGGAAGACTCGGGTGAATTCCGACGGGCAAAACTTTTGACTCGCATGTCCGATTGAGGCCCATAAAATATCATCGCCCTCGTAAGTAGAAATGGACTGACCACGCAAATTCGGACAGCCATAACGTTTGACTCGGATTCTCGATTAAAGCTCATAATATATCGAGATGCTCTTAGGATGAAAATGAAGCCCAT
>NC_016088.4:14734107-14737613 GCF_000004515.6 Glycine max | reverse complement strand
TATCATCGCCCTCGAAAGTAGAAAATGGACTGACACACAAATTCGGACAGCCCATAACGTTTGACTCGGATCCCCGATTGAAGCTCATAATATATCGAGATGCTCTAGGATAAAAATGAAGCCCATCGCAAACACAAACGGCCATAACATTTCCTCCGGATCTTCGAATAACGAAAGTAACCTATCGCGACGCTCAATATTTAACATTGAAGACTCGGGTGAATTCCGACGGGCTAAAGTTTTGACTCGCATGTCCGATTGAGGCCCGTAATATATCATAGCGATTAAAAGTTGAAATGGAATGCCCATGCATATTCGGACGGCCATAACGTTTGAATAGGATTCCTGATCTAAGCTCATAATTTGTTGAGACGCACTTAGGATAAAAATGAAGCCCATCGCAAATACAAACGACCATATCTTTTCCAACGGATCTCCTAATAAGGCAAGTAACCTATCGCGACGCTCAAAATTTAACATCGAAAACTCGGGTGAATTCCGACGGGATAAAGTTTTGACTCGCATGTCCGATTGAGGCCCATAATATATCATCGCCCTCGAATGTAGAAATGGACTGACCACGCAAATTCGGACAGCCATAACGTTTGACTCGGATTCCCGATTGAAGCTCATAATATATCGAGATCCTCTTAGGATAAAAATGAAGCCCATCGCAAATACAAACGGCCATAACTTTTCCTCCAGATCTCCGAATAAGGAAAGTAACCTATCGCGACGCTCAAAATTTAACATGGAAGACTCGGTTGAATTCCGACGGGCTAAAGTTTTGACTCGGATGTCCGATTGAGGCCCATAATATATCATCGCCCTCGAAAGTAGAAATGGACAGACCACACAAATTCGAACAGCCATAACGTTTGACTCGGATTCCCGATTGAAGCTCATAATATATCGAGATGCTCTTAGGATAAAAATGAAGCCCATCGCAAATACAAACGGCCTTAACATTTCCTCCGGATCTTCAAATAACGAAAGTAACCTATCGCGACGCTCAAAATTTAACATTGAAGACTCGGGTGAATTCCGACGGGCTAAAGTTTTGACTCGCATGTCCGATTGTGGCCCGTAATATATCATGGCGATTAAAAGTTAAAATGGAATGCCCATGCATATTCGGACAGCCATAACGTTTGACTCGGATGCCTGATCTAAGCTCATAATTTGTTGAGACGCACTTAGGATAAAAATGAAGCCCATCGCAAATACAAACGACCATATCTTTTCCAACGGATCTCCTAATATGGCAAGTAACCTATCGCGACGCTCAAAATTTAACATGGAAAACTCGGGTGAATTCCGACGGGCTAAAGTTTTGACTCGTATGTCCGATTGAGGCCCATAATATATCATCGCCCTCGAAAGTAGAAATGGACTTACCACGCAAATTCGGACAGCCATAACGTTTGACTCGGATTCCCGATTGAAGCTCATAATATTTCGAGATGCTCTTAGGATAAAAATGAAGCGCATCGCAAATACAAACGACCATAACTTTTCCACCGGATCGCCTAATAAGGCAAGTAACCTATCGCGACGCTCAAAATTCAACATGGAAAACTCGGGTAAATTCCGACGAGCTAAAGTTTTGACTCGCATGTCCGCTTGAGGACCATAATATATCATGGTGATCAAAAGTTGAAATGGAATGCCCATGCATATTCGGACGGCCATAACGTTTGACCCGGATGCCCTATCTAAGCTCATAATTTGTTGAGATGCTCTTAGGAAAAAAATGAAGCCCATCGCAAATACAAATGACCATAACGTTACCACCGGATCTCCGAATAAGCCAAGTAACCTATCGTGACGCTCAAAATTTATCATGGAAGACTCGGGTGAATTCCGACAGGCAAAACTTTTGACTCGGATGTTCGATTGAGGCCCATAATATATCATCGCCCTCGAAAGTAGAAATGGACTGACCACGCAAATTCGGACAGCCATAACGTTTGACTCGGATTCCCGATTAAAGCTCATAATATATCGAGATGCTCTTAGGATAAAAATGAAGCCCATCGCAAATACAAACGGCCATAACTTTTCCTCCAGATCTCCGAATAAGGAAAGTAACCTATCGCGACGCTCAAAATTTAACATGGAAGACTCGCTTGAATTCCGACGGGCTAAAGTTTTGACTCGGATGTCCGATTGAGGCCCATAATATATCATCACCCTCGAAAGTAGAAATGGACTGACCACACAAATTCGGACAGCCATAACGTTTGACTCGGATTCCCGATTGAAGCTCATAATATATCGAGATGCTCTTAGGATAAAAATGAAGCCCATCGCAAACACAAACGGCCATAACATTTCCTCCGGATCTTAGAATAACGAAAGTAACCTATCGCGACGCTCAATATTTAACATTGAAGACTCGGGTAAATTCCGACGAGCTAAAGTTTTGACTCGCATGTCCGCTTGAGGACCATAATATATCATGGTGATCAAAAGTTGAATTGGAATGCCCATGCATATTCGGACGACCATAACGTTTGACTCGGATGCCCATCTAGCTCTATTGTGTTGAGATGCTCTTAGGAAAAAAATGAAGCCCATCTTAAATACGAATGACCATAACGTTTCCACCGGATCTCCGAATAAGCCAAGTAACCTATCGTGACGCTCAAAATTTATCATGGAAGACTCGGGTGAATTCCGACAGGCAAAACTTTTGACTCGGATGTTCGATTGAGGCCCATAATATATCATCGCCCTCGAAAGTAGAAATGGACTGACCACGCAAATTCGGACAGCCATAACGTTTGACTCGGATTCCCGATTAAAGCTCATAATATAACGAGATGCTCTTAGGATAAAAATGAAGCCCATCGCAAATACAAACGGCCATAACTTTTTCTCCAGATCTCCGAATAAGGAAAGTAACCTATCGCGACGCTCAAAATTTAACATGGAAGACTCGCTAGAATTCCGACGGGCTAAAGTTTTGACTCCGATGTCCGATTGAGGCCCATAATATATCATCGCCCTCGAAAGTAGAAATGGACAGACCACACAAATTCGGACAGCCATAACGTTTGACTCGGATTCCCGATTGAAGCTCATTATATATGGAGATGCTCTTAGGATAAAAATGAAGCCCATCGCAAATACAAACGGCCTTAACATTTCCTCCGGATCTTCGAATAACGAAAGTAACCTATCGCGATGCTCAAAATTTAACATTGAAGACTCGGGTGAATTCCGACGGGCTAAAGTTTTGACTCGCATGTCCGATTGAGGCCCATAATATATCATCGCCCTCGAAAGTAGAAATGGACAGACCACGCAAATTCGGACAGCCATAACGTTTGACTCGGATTCCCGATTGAAGCTCATAATATATCGAGATGCTCTTAGGATAAAAATGAAGCCCATCGCAAATACAAACGAAGATAACTTTTCCACCGGATCTCCTAATAAGGCAAGTAACCTATCGCGACGCTCAAAATTCAACATGGAAAACTTGGGTAAATTCCGACGAG
>NC_016088.4:14731191-14734007 GCF_000004515.6 Glycine max | reverse complement strand
GACCATAATATATCATGGTGATCAAAAGTTGAAATGGAATGCCCATGCATATTCGGACGGCCATAACGTTTGACTCGGATGCCCTATCTAAGCTCATAATTTGTTGAGATGCCCATAGGGAAAAAAATGAAGCCCATCGCAAATACAAATGACCATAACTTTTCCACCGGATCTCCGAATAAGCCAAGTAACCTATCGTGGCGCTCAAAATTTATCATGGAAGACTCGGGTGAATTCCGACGGGCAAAAATTTTGACTCGCATGTCCGATTGAGGCCCATAATATATCATCGCCCTCGAAAGTAGAAATCGACTGACCACGCAAATTCGGACAGCCATAACGTTTGACTCGGATTCCCGATTAAAGCTCATAATGTATCGAGATGCTCTTAGGATGAAAATGAAGCCCATCGCAAATACAAACGGCCATAACTTTTCCTCCAGATCTCCGAATAAGGAAAGTAACCTATCGCGACGCTCAAAATTTAACATGGAAGACTCGCGTGAATTCCGACGGGCTAAAGTTTTGACTCGGATGTCCGATTGAGGCCGATAATATATCATCGCCCTCGAAAGTAGAAATGGACTGACCACACAAATTCGGACAGCCATAACGTTTGACTCTGATTCCCGATTGAAGCTCATAATATACCGAGATGCTCTTAGGATAAAAATGAAGCCCATCGCAAATACAAATGGCCATAACATTTCCTCCGGATCTTCGAATAACGAAAGTAACCTATCGCGACGCTCAAAATTTAACATTGAAGACTCGGGTGAATTCTGACGGGCTAAAGTTTTGACTCGCATGTCCGATTGTGGCCCGTAATATATCATGGCGATTAAAAGTTGAAATGGAATGCCCATGCATATTCGGACGGCCATAACGTTTTGACTCGGATGCCTGATCTAAGCTCATAATTTGTTGAGACGCACTTAGGATAAAAATGAAGCCCATCGCAATACAAACGACCATATCTTTTACAACGGATCTCCGAATAAGGCAAGTAACCTATCGCGACGCTCAAATTTAACATGGAAAACTCGGGTGAATTCCGACGGGCTAAAGTTTTGACTCGCATGTCCGATTGAGGCCCATAATATATTCATCGCCCTCGAAAGAAGAAATGGACTGACCACGCAAATTCGGACAGCCATAACGTTTGACTCGGATTCTCGATTGAAGCTCATAATATATCGAGATGCTCTTAGGATAAAAATGAAGCCCATCGCAAATACAAACGACCATAACTTTTCCACCGGATCTCCTAATAAGGCAAGTAACCTATCGCGACGCTCAAAATTCAACATGGAAAACTCGGGTAAATTCCGACGAGCTAAAGTTTTGACTCGCATGTCCGATTGATGACCATAATATATCATGGTGATCAAACGTTGAAATGGAATGCCCATGCATATTCGGACGGCCATAACGTTTGACTCGGATGCCCTATCTAAGCTCATAATTTGTTGAGATGCTCTTAGGAAAAAAATGAAGCCCATCGCAAATACAAACAACCATATCTTTTCCAACGGATATCCTAATAAGGCAAGTAACCTATCGCGACGCTCAAAATTTAACATGGAAAACTCGGGTGAATTCCGACGGGCTAAAGTTTTGACTCGCATGTCCGATTGAGGCCCATAATATATCATCGCCCTCGAAAGTAGAAATGGACTGACCATGCAAATTCGGACAGCCATAACGTTTGACTCGGATTCCCGATTGAAGCTCATAATATATCGAGATGCTCTTAGGATAAAAATGAAGCCTATCGCAAACACAAACGGCCATAACATTTCCTCCGGATCTTCGAATAACGAAAGTAACCTATCGCGACGCTCAAAATTTAACATTGAAGACTCGGGTGAATTCCGACGGGCTAAAGTTTTGACTCGCATGTCCGATTGAGGCCCATAATATATCATCGCCCTCGAAAGTAGAAATGGACTGACCACGCAAATTCGGACAGCCATAACGTTTGACTCGGATTCCCGATTGAAGCTCATAATATATCGAGATGCCCTTAGGTTAAAAATGAAGCCCATCGCAAATACAAACGACCATAACTTTTCCACCGGATCTCCTAATAAGGCAAGTAACCTATCGCGACGCTCAAAATTCAACATGGAAAACTCGGGTAAATTCCGACGAGCTAAAGTTTTGACTCGCATGTTTGATTGAGGACCATAATATATCATGGTGATCAAAAGTTGAAATGGAATGCCCATGCATATTCGGACGGCCATAACGTTTGACTCGGATGCCCTATCTAAGCTCATAATTTGTTGATATGCTCTTAGGAAAAAAATGAAGCCCATCGCAAATACAAACGACCATAACATTTCCTCCGGATCTTCGAATAACGAAAGTAACCTATCGCGACGCTCAAAATTTAACATTGAAGACTCGGGTGAATTCTGACGGGCTAAAGTTTTGACTCGCGTGTCCGATTGAGGCCCATAATATATCATGGCGATTAAAAGTTGAAATGGAATGCCCATGCAAATTCGGACGGCCATAACGTTTGACTCGGATTACGAATATTAGAGCGGTAATTTGTTGAGAGGCACTTAGGATAAAAATGAAGCCCATCGCAAATACAAACAACCATATCTTTTCCAACGGATCTCCTAATAAGGCAAGTAACCTATCGCGACGCTCAAAATTTAACATGGAAAACTCGGGTGAATTCCGACGGGCTAAAGTTTTGACTCGCATGTCCGATTGAGGCCCATAAAATATCATCGCCCTCGAAAGTAGAAATGGACTGACCACGCAAATTCGGACAGCCATAACGTTTGACTCGGATTCTC
>NC_016088.4:14729348-14731081 GCF_000004515.6 Glycine max | reverse complement strand
TCGCGACGCTCAAAATTTAACATGGAAGACTCGGTTGAATTCCGACGGGCTAAAGTTTTGACTCGGATGTCCGATTGAGGCCCATAATATATCATCGCCCTCGAAAGTAGAAATGGACTGACCACGCAAATTCGGACAGCCATAACGTTTGACTCGGATTCCCGATTGAAGCTCATAATATATCGAGATGCTCTTAGGATAAAAATGAAGCCCATCGCAAATACAAACGACCATAACTTTTCCACCGGATCTCCTAATAAGGCAAGTAACCTATCGCGACGCTCAAAATTCAACATGGAAAACTCGGGTAAATTCCGACGAGCTAAAGTTTTGACTCGCATGTCCGATTGAGGACCATAATATATCATGGTGATCAAAAGTTGAAATGGAATGCCCATGCATATTCGGACGGCCATAACGTTTGACTCGGATGCCCTATCTAAGCTCATAATTTGTTGAGATGCCCATAGGGAAAAAAATGAAGCCCATCGCAAATACAAATGACCATAACTTTTCCACCGGATCTCCGAATAAGCCAAGTAACCTATCGTGGCGCTCAAAATTACTGATCGAATATTCTTTGCTATTCCGACGGGCAAAAATTTTGACTCGCATGTCCGATTGAGGCCCATAATATATCATCGCCCTCGAAAGTAGAAATCGACTGACCACGCAAATTCGGACAGCCATAACGTTTGACTCGGATTCCCGATTAAAGCTCATAATGTATCGAGATGCTCTTAGGATGAAAATGAAGCCCATCGCAAATACAAACGGCCATAACTTTTCCTCCAGATCTCCGAATAAGGAAAGTAACCTATCGCGACGCTCAAAATTTAACATGGAAGACTCGCGTGAATTCCGACGGGCTAAAGTTTTGACTCGGATGTCCGATTGAGGCCGATAATATATCATCGCCCTCGAAAGTAGAAATGGACTGACCACACAAATTCGGACAGCCATAACGTTTGACTCTGATTCCCGATTGAAGCTCATAATATACCGAGATGCTC
Organism: Glycine max; assembly: GCF_000004515.6. Lineage (NCBI taxonomy): Eukaryota > Viridiplantae > Streptophyta > Magnoliopsida > Fabales > Fabaceae > Glycine > Glycine max. Next base: position 14,730,068 of record NC_016088.4, on the reverse strand, counting down.
TTAGGATAAAAATGAAGCCCATCGCAAATACAAATGGCCATAACATTTCCTCCGGATCTTCGAATAACGAAAGTAACCTATCGCGACGCTCAAAATTTAACATTGAAGACTCGGGTGAATTCTGACGGGCTAAAGTTTTGACTCGCATGTCCGATTGTGGCCCGTAATATATCATGGCGATTAAAAGTTGAAATGGAATGCCCATGCATATTCGGACGGCCATAACGTTTGACTCGGATGCCTGATCTAAGCTCATAATTTGTTGAGACGCACTTAGGATAAAAATGAAGCCCATCGCAAATACAAACGACCATATCTTTTACAACGGATCTCCGAATAAGGCAAGTAACCTATCGCGACGCTCAAAATTTAACATGGAAAACTCGGGTGAATTCCGACGGGCTAAAGTTTTGACTCGGATGTCCGATGGAGGCCCATAATATATCATCGCCCTCGAAAGTAGAAATGGACTGACCACGCAAATTCGGACAGCCATAACGTTTGGCTCGGATTCCCAATTGAAGCTCATAATATATCGAGATGCTCTTAGGATAAAATTGAAGCCCATCGCAAATACAAACGGCCATAACTTTTCCTCCGGATCTTCGAATAAGCCAAGTAACCTATCGCGACGCTCAAAATTTAACATGGAAGACTCGGGTGAATTCTGACGGGCTAAAGTTTTGACTCGCATGTCCGATTGAGGCCCGTAATATATCA
>NC_016088.4:14719133-14720394 GCF_000004515.6 Glycine max | reverse complement strand
GTTTGACTTGTATGTCCGATTGAGGCCCATAATATATCATCGCCCTCGAAAGTAGAAATGGACTGACCACGCAAATTCGAACAGCCATAACGTTTGACTCGGATTCCCGATTGAAGCTCATAATATATCGAGATGCTCTTAGGATAAAAATGAAGCCCATCGCAAATACAAACGAAGATAACTTTTCCACCGGATCTCCTAATAAGGCAAGTAACGTATCGCGACGCTCAAAATTCAACATGGAAAACTCGGGTAAATTCCGACGAGCTAAAGTTTTGACTCGCATGTCCGCTTGAGGACCATAATATATCATGGTGATCAAAAGTTGAAATGGAATGCCCATGCATATTCGGACGACCATAACGTTTGACTCGGATGCCCTATCTAAGCTCATAATTTGTTGAGATGCTCTTAGGAAAAAAATGAAGCCCATCGCAAATACGAATGACCATAACGTTTCCACCGGATCTCCGAATAAGCCAAGTAACCTATCGTGACGCTCAAAATTTATCATGGAAGACTCGGGTGAATTCCGACAGGCAAAACTTTTGACTCGGATTTTCGATTGAGGCCCATAATATATCATCGCCCTCGAAAGTAGAAATGGACTGACCACGCAAATTCGGACAGCCATAACGTTTGACTCGGATTCCCGATTAAAGCTCATAATATAACGAGATGCTCTTAGGATAAAAATGAAGCCCATCGCAAATACAAACGGCCATAACTTTTTCTCCAGATCTCCGAATAAGGAAAGTAACCTATCGCGACGCTCAAAATTTAACATGGAAGACTCGCTAGAATTCCGACGGGCTAAAGTTTTGACTCCGATGTCCGATTGAGGCCCATAATATATCATCGCCCTCGAAAGTAGAAATGGACAGACCACACAAATTCGGACAGCCATAACGTTTGACTCGGATTCCCGATTGAAGCTCATTATATATGGAGATGCTCTTAGGATAAAAATGAAGCCCATCGCAAATACAAACGGCCTTAACATTTCCTCCGGATCTTCGAATAACGAAAGTAACCTATCGCGATGCTCAAAATTTAACATTGAAGACTCGGGTGAATTCCGACGGGCTAAAGTTTTGACTCGCATGTCCGATTGAGGCCCATAATATATCATCACCCTCGAAAGTAGAAATGGACAGACCACACAAATTCGGACAGCCATAACGTTTGACTCGGATTCCCGATTGAAGCTCATTATATATGGAGATGCTCTTAGGATAAAAATGAGGCCCATCGCAAATAC
>NC_016088.4:14717211-14718498 GCF_000004515.6 Glycine max | reverse complement strand
ATTCCGACGAGCAAAGTTTTGACTCGCATGTCCGATTGAGGAGCATAATATATCATGGTGATCAAAAGTTGAAATGGAATGCCCATGCATATTCGGACGGCCATAACATTTGACTCGGATGCCCTATCTAAGCTCATAATTTCTTGAGACGCTCTTAGGAAAAAAATGAAGCCCATCGCAAATACAAATGGCCATAACTTTTCCACCGGATCTCCGAATAAGCCAAGTAATCTATCGTGACGCTCAAAATTTATCATGGAATACTCGGGTGAATTCCGACGGGCAAAACTTTTGACTCGGATTTCGATTGAGGCCCATAATATATCATCGCCCTCGAAAGTAGAAATGGACTGACCACGCAAATTCTGACAGCCATAACGTTTGACTCGTATTCCCGATTAAAGCTCATAATATAACGAGATGCTCTTAGGATAAAAATGAAGCCCATCGCAAATACAAACGGCCATAACTTTTCCTCCAGATCTCCGAATAAGGAAAGTAACCTATCGCGACGCTCAAAATTTAACATGGAAGACTCGCTAGAATTCCGACGGGCTAAAGTTTTGACTCCGATGTCCGATTGAGGCCCATAATATATCATCGCCCTCGAAAGTAGAAATGGACAGACCACACAAATTCGGACAGCCATAACGTTTGACTCGGATTCCCGATTGAAGCTCATTATATATTGAGATGCTCTTAGGATAAAAATGAAGCCCATCGCAAATACAAACGGCCTTAACATTTCCTCCGGATCTTCGAATAACGAAAGTAACCTATCGCGACGCTCAAAATTTAACATTGAAGACTCGGGTGAATTCCGACGGGCTAAAGTTTTGACTCGCATGTCCGATTGAGGCCCGTAATATATCATGGCGATTAAAAGTTGAAATGGAATGCCCATGCATATTCGGACGGCCATAACGTTTGACTCGGATGCCTGATCTAAGCTCATAATTTGTTGAGACGCACTTAGGATAAAAATGAAGCCCATCGCAAATACAAACGACCATATCTTTTCCAACGGATCTCCTAATATTGCAAGTAACCTATCGCGACGCTCAAAATTTAACATGGAAAACTCGGGTGATTCCGACGGGCTAAAGTTTTGACTTGTATGTCCGATTGAGGCCCATAATATATCATCGCCCTCGAAAGTAGAAATGGACTGACCACGCAAATTCGGACAGCCATAACGTTTGACTCGGATTCCCGAGCGGTCTTGCGACCTGATAAGCCTCTGCCATTCATGACTGCCGTCTTAAAAAAACGTGTGCCGCCGTTTTT
>NC_016088.4:14711756-14717111 GCF_000004515.6 Glycine max | reverse complement strand
ATATTTTTTTGGTTTTTCGGCATGTCCTGAAATTTCACAAATTGCCTAACGATGGGTGCCAAGCACCTCACGAGGACCAAAGAATGGTCGCACGTCATCGAGCAAAGGTCCCCGGACGAAATTAGGGTATGAAGCCCATCGCAAATACAAACGACCATAACTTTTCCACCAGATCTCCGAATAAGCCAAGTAACCTATCGCGACGCTCAAAATTTATCATGAAAGACTCGGTTGAATTCCGACGGGCAAAACTTTTGACTCGGATGTCCGATTGAGGCCCATAATATATCATCGCCCTCGAAAGTAGAAATGGACTGACCATGCAAATTCGGACAGCCATAACGTTTGACTCGGATTCCCGATTGAAGCTCATAATATATGGAGATGCTCTTAGGATAAAAATGAAGCCCATCGCAAATACAAACGACCATAACTTTTCCTCCGGATCTCTGAATAAGGAAAGCAACCTATCGCGACGCTCAAAATTTAACATGGAAGACTCGGGTGAATTCCAATGGGCAAAACTTTTGATTGGATGTCCGATTGAGGCCCAATATATATCATCGCCCTCGAATGTAGAAATGGACTGACCACGCAAATTCGGACAGCCATAACGTTTTACTCGGATTCCCGATTGAAGCTCATAATATATCGAGATGCTCTTAGGATAAAAATGAAGCCCATCGCAAATACAAACGGCCATAACGTTTCCTCTTCAACTCCGAATAAGGAAAGTAACGTATCGCGACGCTCAAAATTTAACATGGAAGACTCGGGTGAATTCCGACGGGCTAAAGTTTTGTCTCGGATGTCCGATTGAGGCCCGTAATATATCATGGCGATTAAAAGTTGAAATGGAATGCCCATGCATATTCGGACGGCAATAACGTTTGACTCGCATGCCCGATCTAAGCTCATAATTTGTTGAGACGCTCTTAGGAAAAAAATGAAGCCCATCGCAAATACAAAGGACCATAACTTTTCCACCGGATCTCCGAATAAGCCAAGTAACCTATCGCGACGCTCAAAATTGATCATGAAAGACTCGGGTGAATTCCGACGGGCAAAACTTTTGACTCGGATGTCCGATTGAGGCCCATAATATATCATCGCCCTCGAAAGTAGAAATGGACTGACCATGCAAATTCGGACAGCCATAACGTTTGACTCGAATTCCCGATTGAAGCTCATAATATATGGAGATGCTCTTAGGATAAAAATGAAGCCCATCGCAAATACAAACGACCATAACTTTTCCTCCGAATCTCTGAATAAGGAAAGTAACCTATCGCGACGCTCAAATTTAACATGGAAAGACTCGGGTGAATTCCGACGGGCTAAAGTTTTGACTCGGATGTCCGATTGAGGCTCAATATATATCATCGCCCCTTAAATGTGAAATGGACTGGACCCTGTCTATTTCGAACAGCATAACGTTTGGACTCGGAATTCCCGATTGAACGGTCATAATATATCGAGATGCTCTTAGGAATAAAAATGAAGCCCATCGCAAATACAAACTCGTAATGACACCCGCAGAGTCGAATAACGAAAGTAACCTATCGCGACGCTCAAAATTTAACATGGAAAACTCGGGTGAATTCCGACGGGCTAAAGTTTTGACTTGTATGTCCGATTGAGGCCCATAATATATCATCGCCCTCGAAAGTAGAAATGGACTGACCACGCAAATTCGGACAGCCATAACGTTTGACTCGGATTCCCGATTGAAGCTCATAATATATCGAGATGCTCTTAGGATAAAAATGAAGCCCATCGCAAATACAAACGACCATAACTTTTCCACCGGATCTCCTAATAAGGCAAGTAACGTATCGCGACGCTCAAAATTCAACATGGAAAACTCGGGTAAATTCCGACGAGCTAAAGTTTGACTCGCATGTCCGCTTGAGGACCATAATATATCATGGTGATCAAAAGTTGAAATGGAATGCCCATGCATATTCGGACGACCATAACGTTTGACTCGGATGCCCTATCTAAGCTCATAATTTGTTGAGATGCTCTTAGGAAAAAAATGAAGCCCATCGCAAATACGAATGACCATAACGTTTCCACCGGATCTCCGAATAAGCCAAGTAACCTATCGTGACGCTCAAAATTTATCATGGAAGACTCGGGTGAATTCCGACAGGCAAAACTTTTGACTCGGATGTTCGATTGAGGCCCATAATATATCATCGCCCTCGAAAGTAGAAATGGACTGACCACGCAAATTCGGACAGCCATAACGTTTGACTCGGATTCCCGATTAAAGCTCATAATATAACGAGATGCTCTTAGGATAAAAATGAAGCCCATCGCAAATACAAACGGCCATAACTTTTTCTCCAGATCTCCGAATAAGGAAAGTAACCTATCGCGACGCTCAAAATTTAACATGGAAGACTCCCTAGAATTCCGACGGGCTAAAGTTTTGACTCCGATGTCCGATTGAGGCCCATAATATATCATCGCCCTCGAAAGTAGAAATGGACAGACCACACAAATTCGGACAGCCATAACGTTTGACTCGGATTCCCGATTGAAGCTCATTATATATGGAGATGCTCTTAGGATAAAAATGAAGCCCATCGCAAATACAAACGGCCTTAACATTTCCTCCGGATCTTCGAATAACGAAAGTAACCTATCGCGACGCTCAAAATTTAACATTGAAGACTCGGGTGAATTCCGACGGGCTAAAGTTTTGACTCGCATGTCCGATTGAGGCCCGTAATATATCATGGCGATTAAAAGTTGAAATGGAATGCCCATGCATATTCGGACGGCCATAACGTTTGACTCGGATGCCTGATCTAAGCTCATAATTTGTTGAGACGCACTTAGGATAAAAATGAAGCCCATCGCAAATACAAACGACCATATCTTTTCCAACGGATCTCCTAATATTGCAAGTAACCTATCGCGACGCTCAAAATTTAACATGGAAAACTCGGGTGAATTCCGACGGGCTAAAGTTTTGACTTGTATGTCCGATTGAGGCCCATAATATATCATCGCCCTCGAAAGTAGAAATGGACTGACCACGCAAATTCGAACAGCCATAACGTTTGACTCGGATTCCCGATTGAAGCTCATAATATATCGAGATGCTCTTAGGATAAAAATGAAGCCCATCGCAAATACAAACGAAGATAACTTTTCCACCGGATCTCCTAATAAGGCAAGTAACGTATCGCGACGCTCAAAATTCAACATGGAAAACTCGGGTAAATTCCGACGAGCTAAAGTTTTGACTCGCATGTCCGCTTGAGGACCATAATATATCATGGTGATCAAAAGTTGAAATGGAATGCCCATGCATATTCGGACGACCATAACGTTTGACTCGGATGCCCTATCTAAGCTCATAATTTGTTGAGATGCTCTTAGGAAAATAATGAAGCCCATCGCAAATACGAATGACCATAACGTTTCCACCGGATCTCCGAATAAGCCAAGTAACCTATCGTGACGCTCAAAATTTATCATGGAAGACTCGGGTGAATTCCGACAGGCAAAACTTTTGACTCGGATGTTCGATTGAGGCCCATAATATATCATCGCCCTCGAAAGTAGAAATGGACTGACCACGCAAATTCGGACAGCCATAACGTTTGACTCGGATTCCCGATTAAAGCTCATAATATAACGAGATGCTCTTAGGATAAAAATGAAGCCCATCGCAAATACAAACGGCCATAACTTTTTCTCCAGATCTCCGAATAAGGAAAGTAACCTATCGCGACGCTCAAAATTTAACATGGAAGACTCCCTAGAATTCCGACGGGCTAAAGTTTTGACTCCGATGTCCGATTGAGGCCCATAATATATCATCGCCCTCGAAAGTAGAAATGGACAGACCACACAAATTCGGACAGCCATAACGTTTGACTCGGATTCCCGATTGAAGCTCATTATATATGGAGATGCTCTTAGGATAAAAATGAAGCCCATCGCAAATACAAACGGCCTTAACATTTCCTCCGGATCTTCGAATAACGAAAGTAACCTATCGCGATGCTCAAAATTTAACATTGAAGACTCGGGTGAATTCCGACGGGCTAAAGTTTTGACTCGCATGTCCGATTGAGGCCCATAATATATCATCGCCCTCGAAAGTAGAAATGGACAGACCACACAAATTCGGACAGCCATAACGTTTGACTCGGATTCCCGATTGAAGCTCATTATATATGGAGATGCTCTTAGGATAAAAATGAAGCCCATCGCAAATACAAACGGCCTTAACATTTCCTCCGGATCTTCGAATAACGAAAGTAACCTATCGCGACGCTCAAAATTTAACATTGAAGACTCGGGTGAATTCCGACGGGCTAAAGTTTTGACTCGCATGTCCGATTGAGGCCCGTAATATATCATGGCGATTAAAAGTTGAAATGGAATGCCCATGCATATTCGGACGGCCATAACGTTTGACTCGGATGCCTGATCTAAGCTCATAATTTGTTGAGACGCACTTAGGATAAAAATGAAGCCCATCGCAAATACAAACGACCATATCTTTTCCAACGGATCTCCTAATATTGCAAGTAACCTATCGCGACGCTCAAAATTTAACATGGAAAACTCGGGTGAATTCCGACGGGCTAAAGTTTTGACTTGTATGTCCGATTGAGGCCCATAATATATCATCGCCCTCGAAAGTAGAAATGGACTGACCACGCAAATTCGGACAGCCATAACGTTTGACTCGGATTCCCGATTGAAGCTCATAATATATCGAGATGCTCTTAGGATAAAAATGAAGCCCATCGCAAATACAAACGACCATAACTTTTCCACCGGATCTCCTAATAAGGCAAGTAACCTATCGTGACGCTCAAAATTCAACATGGAAAACTCGGGTAAATTCCGACGAGCAAAAGTTTTGACTCGCATGTCCGATTGAGGAGCATAATATATCATGGTGATCAAAAGTTGAAATGGAATGCCCATGCATATTCGGACGGCCATAACATTTGACTCGGATGCCCTATCTAAGCTCATAATTTCTTGAGACGCTCTTAGGAAAAAAATGAAGCCCATCGCAAATACAAATGGCCATAACTTTTCCACCGGATCTCCGAATAAGCCAAGTAATCTATCGTGACGCTCAAAATTTATCATGGAATACTCGGGTGAATTCCGACGGGCAAAACTTTTGACTCGGATTTCGATTGAGACCCATAATATATCATCGCCCTCGAAAGTAGAAATGGACTGACCACGCAAATTCTGACAGCCATAACGTTTGACTCGGATTCCCGATTAAAGCTCATAATATAACGAGATGCTCTTAGGATAAAAATGAAGCCCATCGCAAATACAAACGGCCATAACTTTTCCTCC
>NC_016088.4:14710949-14711655 GCF_000004515.6 Glycine max | reverse complement strand
TTGAGGCCCATAATATATCATCGCCCTCGAAAGTAGAAATGGACAGACCACACAAATTCGAGCAGCCATAACGTTTGACTCGGATTCCCGATTGAAGCTCATTATATATTGAGATGCTCTTAGGATAAAAATGAAGCCCATCGCAAATACAAACGGCCATAACTTTTCCTCTGGAACTCCGAATAAGGAAAGTAACCTATCGCGACGCTCAATATTTAACATGGAAGACTCGGGTGAATTCCGACGGGCTAAAGTTTTGTCTCGGATGTCCGATTGTGGCCCGTAATATATCATGGCGATTAAAAGTTGAAATGGAATGCCCATGCATATTCGGACGGCAATAACGTTTGACTCGGATGCCCGATCTAAGCTCATAATTTGTTGAGACGCTCTTAGGAAAAAAATGAAGCCCATCGCAAATACAAACGACCATAACTATTCCACCAGATCTCCGAATAAGCCAAGTAACCTATCGCGACGCTCAAAATTTATCATGAAAGACTCGGGTGAATTCCGACGGGCAAAACTTTTGACTCCGATGTCCGATTGAGGCCCATAATATATCATCGCCCTCGAAAGTAGAAATGGACTGACCATGCAAATTCGGACAGCCATAACGTTTGACTCGGATTCCCGATTGAAGCTCATAATATATGGAGATGCTCTTAGGATAAAAATGAAGCCCATCGCAAATACAAACGACCAT
>NC_016088.4:14709655-14710849 GCF_000004515.6 Glycine max | reverse complement strand
CTAGCAACTCCATGATTGCACTCGGGTGAATTCTAACGGGCTAAAGTTTTGTCTCGGATGTCCGATTGAAGCCCGTAATATATCATGGCGATTAAAAGTTGAAATGGAATGCCCATGCATATTCGGACGGCAATAACGTTTGACTCGGATGCCCGATCTAAGCTCATAATTTGTTGAGACGCTCTTAGGAAAAAAATGAAGCCCATCGCAAATACAAACGACCATAACTTTTCCACCGGATCTCCGAATAAGCCAAGTAACCTATCGCGACGCTCATAATTTATCATGGAAGACTCGGTTGAATTCCGACGGGTAAAACTTTTGACTCGGATGTCCGATTGAGGCCCATAATATATCATCGCCCTCGAAAGTAGAAATGGACTGACCATGCAAATTCGGACAGCCATAACGTTTGACTCGGATTCCCGATTGAAGCTCATAATATATCGAGATGCTCTTAGGATAAAAATGAAGCCCATCGCAAATACAAACGACCATAACTTTTCCTCCGGATCTCTGAATAAGGAAAGCAACCTATCGCGACGCTCAAAATTTAACATGGAAGACTCGGGTGAATTCCAATGGGCAAAACTTTTGATTGGATGTCCGATTGAGGCCCAATATATATCATCGCCCTCGAATGTAGAAATGGACTGACCACGCAAATTCGGACAGCCATAACGTTTTACTCGGATTCCCGATTGAAGCTCATAATATATCGAGATGCTCTTAGGATAAAAATGAAGCCCATCGCAAATACAAACGGCCATAACGTTTCCTCTTCAACTCCGAATAAGGAAAGTAACCTATCGCGACGCTCAAAATTTAACATGGAAGACTCGGGTGAATTCCGAAGGGCTAAAGTTTTGTCTCGGATGTCCGATTGAAGCCCGTAATATATCATGGTGATTAAAAGTTGAAATGGAATGCCCATGCATATTCGGACGGCAATAACGTTTGACTCGGATGCCCGATCTAAGCTCATAATTTGTTGAGACGCTCTTAGGAAAAAAAATGAAGCCCATCGCAAATACAAACGACCATAATTTTCCCACCGGATCTCCGAATAGCCAAGTAACCTAATCGCGACGCTCAAATTGATCATGAAAGATTCGGGTGAATTCCGACGGGCAAAACTTTTGACTCGGATGTCCGATTGAGGCCCAATAATATATCATCGCCCTCGAAAGTAGA
>NC_016088.4:14708296-14709555 GCF_000004515.6 Glycine max | reverse complement strand
TCAAGCCCATCGCAAATACAAACGACCATAACTTTTCCTCCGGATCTCTGAATAAGGAAAGCAACCTATCGCGACGCTCAAAATTTAACATGGAAGACTCGGGTGAATTCCGACGGGCTAAAGTTTTGTCTCGGATGTCCGATTGAGGCCCGTAATATATCATGGGGATTAAAAGTTGAAATGGAATGCCCATGCATATTCGGACGGCAATAACGTTTGACTCGGATGCCCGATCTAAGCTCATAATTTGTTGAGACGCTCTTAGGAAAAAAATGAAGCCCATCGCAAATACAAACGACCATAACTTTTCCACCGGATCTCCGAATAAGCCAAGTAACCTATCGCGACGCTCATAATTTATCATGGAAGACTCGGTTGAATTCCGACGGGTAAAACTTTTGACTCGGATGTCCGATTGAGGCCCATAATATATCATCGCCCTCGAAAGTAGAAATGGACTGACCATGCAAATTCGGACAGCCATAACATTTGACTCGGATTCCCGATTGAAGCTCATAATATATGGAGATGCTCTTAGGATAAAAATGAAGCCCATCGCAAATACAAACGACCATAACTTTTCCTCCGGATCTCTGAATAAGGAAAGCAACCTATCGCGACGCTCAAAATTTAACATGCAAGACTCGGGTGAATTCCGACGGGCAAAACTTTTGATTGGATGTCCGATTGAGGCCCAATATATATCATCGCCCTCGAATGTAGAAATGGACTGACCACGCAAATTCGGACAGCCATAACGTTTTACTCGGATTCCCGATTGAAGCTCATAATATATCGAGATGCTCTTAGGATAAAAATGAAGCCCATCGCAAATACAAACGGCCATAACTTTTCCTCTTCAACTCCGAATAAGGATAGTAACCTATCGCGACGCTCAAAATTTAACATGCAAGACTCGGGTGAATTCCGACGGGCTAAAGTTTTGTCTCGGATGTCCGATTGAGGCCCGTAATATATCATGGGGATTAAAAGTTGAAATGGAATGCCCATGCATATTCGGACGGCAATAACGTTTGACTCGGATGCCCGATCTAAGCTCATAATTTGTTGAGATGCTCTTAGGAAATAAATGAAGCCCATCGCAAATACAAACGACCATAACTTTTCCACCGGATCTCCGAATAAGCCAAGTAACCTATCGCGACGCTTAAAATTTATCATGAAAGACTCGGGTGAATTCCGACGGGCAAAACTTTTGACTCGGATGTTCGATTGAGGCCCATAATATATCATCGCCC
>NC_016088.4:14704878-14708196 GCF_000004515.6 Glycine max | reverse complement strand
ACGCTCAATATTTAACATTGAAGACTCGGGTGAATTCCGACGGGCTAAAGTTTTGACTCGCATGTCCGATTGAGGCCCGTAATATATCATAGCGATTAAAAGTTGAAATGGAATGCCCATGCATATTCGGACGGCCATAACGTTTGAATAGGATTCCTGATCTAAGCTCATAATTTGTTGAGACGCACTTAGGATAAAAATGAAACCTATCGCAAATACACACGACCATATCTTTTCCAACGGATCTCCTAATAAGGCAATTAACCTATCGCGACGCTCAAAATTTAACATGGAAAACTCGGGTGAATTCCGACGGGCTAAAGTTTTGAGTCGCATGTCCAATTGAGACCCATAATATATCATCGCCTCGAAAGTAGAAATGGACTCACCACGCAAATTCGGACAGCCATAACGTTTGACTCGGATTCCCGATTGAAGCTCATAATATATCGAGATCCTCTTAGGATAAAAATGAAGCCCATCGCAAATACAAACGGCCATAACTTTTCCTCCAGATCTCCGAATAAGGAAAGTAACCTATCGCGACGCTCAAAATTTAACATGGAAGACTCGGTTGAATTCCGACGGGCTAAAGTTTTGACTCGGATGTCCGATTGAGGCCCATAATATATCATCGCCCTCGAAAGTAGAAATGGACAGACCACACAAATTCGAACAGCCATAACGTTTGACTCGGATTCCCGATTGAAGCTCATAATATATCGAGATGCTCTTAGGAAAAAAATGAAGCCCATCGCAAATCCAAACGGCCTTACATTTCCTCCGGATCTTCGAATAACGAAAGTAACCTATCGCGACGCTCAAAATTTAACATTGAAGACTCGGGTGAATTCCGACGGGCTAAAGTTTTGACTCGCATGTCCGATTGAGGCCCGTAATATATCATGGCGATTAAAAGTTGAAATGGAATGCCCATGCATATTCGGACGGCCATAACGTTTGACTCGGATGCCTGATCTAAGCTCATAATTTGTTGAGACGCACTTAGGATAAAAATGAAGCCCATCGCAAATACAAACGACCATATCTTTTCCAACGGATCTCCTAATATTGCAAGTAACCTATCGCGACGCTCAAAATTTAACATGGAAAACTCGGGTGAATTCCGACGGGCTAAAGTTTTGACTTGTATGTCCGATTGAGGCCCATAATATATCATCGCCCTCGAAAGTAGAAATGGACTGACCACGCAAATTCGGACAGCCATAACGTTTGACTCGGATTCCCGATTGAAGCTCATAATATATCGAGATGCTCTTAGGATAAAAATGAAGCCCATCGCAAATACAAACGACCATAACTTTTCCACCGGATCTCCTAATAAGGCAAGTAACCTATCGTGACGCTCAAAATTCAACATGGAAAACTCGGGTAAATTCCGACGAGCAAAAGTTTTGACTCGCATGTCCGATTGAGGAGCATAATATATCATGGTGATCAAAAGTTGAAATGGAATGCCCATGCATATTCGGACGGCCATAACATTTGACTCGGATGCCCTATCTAAGCTCATAATTTCTTGAGACGCTCTTAGGAAAAAAATGAAGCCCATCGCAAATACAAATGGCCATAACTTTTCCACCGGATCTCCGAATAAGCCAAGTAATCTATCGTGACGCTCAAAATTTATCATGGAATACTCGGGTGAATTCCGACGGGCAAAACTTTTGACTCGGATTTCGATTGAGGCCCATAATATATCATCGCCCTCGAAAGTAGAAATGGACTGACCACGCAAATTCTGACAGCCATAACGTTTGACTCGTATTCCCGATTAAAGCTCATAATATAACGAGATGCTCTTAGGATAAAAATGAAGCCCATCGCAAATACAAACGGCCATAACTTTTCCTCCAGATCTCCGAATAAGGAAAGTAACCTATCGCGACGCTCAAAATTTAACATGGAAGACTCGCTAGAATTCCGACGGGCTAAAGTTTTGACTCCGATGTCCGATTGAGGCCCATAATATATCATCGCCCTCGAAAGTAGAAATGGACAGACCACACAAATTCGGACAGCCATAACGTTTGACTCGGATTCCCGATTGAAGCTCATTATATATTGAGATGCTCTTAGGATAAAAATGAAGCCCATCGCAAATACAAACGGCCTTAACATTTCCTCCGGATCTTCGAATAACGAAAGTAACCTATCGCGACGCTCAAAATTTAACATTGAAGACTCGGGTGAATTCCGACGGGCTAAAGTTTTGACTCGCATGTCCGATTGAGGCCCGTAATATATCATGGCGATTAAAAGTTGAAATGGAATGCCCATGCATATTCGGACGGCCATAACGTTTGACTCGGATGCCTGATCTAAGCTCATAATTTGTTGAGACGCACTTAGGATAAAAATGAAGCCCATCGCAAATACAAACGACCATATCTTTTCCAACGGATCTCCTAATATTGCAAGTAACCTATCGCGACGCTCAAAATTTAACATGGAAAACTCGGGTGAATTCCGACGGGCTAAGTTTTGACTTGTATGTCCGATTGAGGCCCATAATATATCATCGCCCTCGAAAGTAGAAATGGACTGACCACGCAATTCGGACAGCCATAACGTTTGACTCGGATTCCCGATTGAAGCTCATAATATATCGAGATGCTCTTAGGATAAATGAAGCCCATCGCAAATACAAACGACCATAACTTTTCCACCGGATCTCCTAATAAGGCAAGTAACCTATCGTGACGCTCAAAATTCAACATGGAAAACTCGGGTAAATTCCGACGAGCAAAAGTTTTGACTCGCATGTCCGATTGAGGAGCATAATATATCATGGTGATCAAAAGTTGAAATGGAATGCCCATGCATATTCGGACGGCCATAACATTTGACTCGGATGCCCTATCTAAGCTCATAATTTCTTGAGATGCTCTTAGGAAAAAAATGAAGCCCATCGCAAATACAAATGGCCATAACTTTTCCACCGGATCTCCGAATAAGCCAAGTAATCTATCGTGACGCTCAAAATTTATCATGGAATACTCGGGTGAATTCCGACGGGCAAAACTTTTGACTCGGATTTCGATTGAGGCCCATAATATATCATCGCCCTCGAAAGTAGAAATGGACTGACCACGCAAATTCTGACAGCCATAACGTTTGACTCGGATTCCCGATTGAAGCTCATAATATATCGAGATGCTCTTAGGATAAAAATGAAGCCCATCGCAAATACAAACGACCATAACTTTTCCACCGGATCTCCTAATAAGGCAAGTAACCTATCGCGACGCTCAAAATTCAACATGGAAAACTCGGGTAAATTCCGACGAGCTAAAG
>NC_016088.4:14703623-14704778 GCF_000004515.6 Glycine max | reverse complement strand
ATTGAAGCTCATAATATATCGAGATGCTCTTAGGATAAAAATGAAGCCCATCGCAAATACAAACGGCCATAACTTTTCCTCTGGAACTCCGAATAAGGAAAGTAACCTATCACGACGCTCAAAATTTAACATGGAAGACTCGGGTGAATTCCGACGGGCTAAAGTTTTGTCTCGGATGTCCGATTGAGGCCCGTAATATATCATGGGGATTAAAAGTTGAAATGGAATGCCCATGCATATTCGGACGGCAATAACGTTTGACTTGGATGCCCGTTCTAAGCTCATAATTTGTTGAGATGCTCTTAGGAAAAAAATGAAGCCCATCGCAAATACAAACGACCATAACTTTTCCACCAGATCTCCGAATAAGCCAAGTAACCTATCGCGACGCTCAAAATTTATCATGAAAGACTCGGGTGAATTCCGACGGGCAAAACTTTTGACTCGGATGTCCGATTGAGGCCTGTCGCAACCTACCCTTCGGCGGGAGGGCGACGCGAGACTCGCGGGATGCGTGTTCCATGAAAGGAATACGCGCGGAGTCGCCACCAACGTTTATTTGAGGAAAACGTCGGAAAAACCGGAAAAGACGCGATCTACGAACTTTTAAGTGAAAGGTTCGGGAGTTGTATTTACGCACGGGGAAGGTATTAGCACCCCACACGTCCGTCCCAAAGGACGGCAGCCTTTAATCGAATGTGCAAACATGACTTTGATTTTTACGTTCCCTTTTATGTCTCTATATCCTTTATACCCTTTTTATATTTTCTCTTTTTGTGGTCGACAAGGGTGTTTCCCTTTGCTCCTACGTATTCCTCAATTGCGATGAGGAAATCAGACCTACGTAGTTCTTTCGGAACAAAGTGTTTGGTTAAGTTATTTTTGTCTTTTTTTGTAAAATATGTTTTTATTGAACAAAAGGTCATTTAAGGTGTTGAACCATTAAACGGTCTTTTGATTTTGAAAGGGGAGAAACGTTAAGGCGTTGGACCATTAACGATCTCTTGTTTTTGAAAGGAGAGAAACGTTAAGGCATTGGACCATTAACAATCTCTTGTTTTTTGAAAGAAGAGAAACGTTAAGGCATTGGACCATTAACGATCTCTTGGGGCGGTCGACAAAAGCGGGGCTTTTGCTCCTACGTATCCTCAATGA
>NC_016088.4:14702201-14702961 GCF_000004515.6 Glycine max | reverse complement strand
GGAATGCCCATGCATATTCGGACGGCCATAACGTTTGACTCGGATGCCTGATCTAAGCTCATAATTTGTTGAGACGCACTTAGGATAAAAATGAAGCCCATCGCAAATACAAACGACCATATCTTTTCCAACAGATCTCCGAAATAAGGCAAGTAACCTATCGCGACGCTCAAAATTTAACATGGAAAACTCGGGTGAATTCCGACGGGCTAAAGTTTTGACTCGCATGTCCGATTGAGGCCCATAATATATCATCGCCCTCGAAAGTAGAAATGGACTGACCACGCAAATTCGGACAGCCATAACGTTTGACTCGGATTCCCAATTGAAGCTCATAATATATCGAGATGCTCTTAGGATAAAAATGAAGCCCATCGCAAATACAAACGACCATAACTTTTCCACCAGATCTCCTAATAAGGCAAGTAACCTATCGCGACGCTCAAAATTCAACATGGAAAACTCGGGTAAATTCCGACGAGCTAAAGTTTTGACTCGCATGTCCGATTGAGGACCATAATATATCATGGTGATCAAAAGTTGAAATGGAATGCCCATCCATATTCGGACGGCCATAACGTTTGACTCGGATGCCCTATCTAAGCTCATAATTTGTTGAGATGCTCTTAGGAAAAAAATGAAGCCCATCGCAAATACAAATGACCATAACTTTTCCACCGGATCTCCGAATAAGCCAAGTAACCTATCGTGACGCTCAAAATTTATCATGGAAGACTCGGGTGAATTCCGACGGGCAAAA
>NC_016088.4:14700912-14702101 GCF_000004515.6 Glycine max | reverse complement strand
TACACCCCCCTCTGCTGTTTTTTGGTGATTCTTTTTTCGTAAAGTTACGGAAACTTACGAATTTCGTAACGATACTTGTTTTCTTTCCGTAATGTTACGGAACCTTGCGGATTACATAATCATCCCCTTTTTGACTTACGGAATGTTACGGAACCTCACTTAATTATGCAACGATGCTTCCTTTTGATTTCCGGTGTGTCACGGAAACTTACGGATTGTGCATCAATATATTTTTTTGGTTTTTCGGCATGTCCTGAAATTTCACAAATTGCCTAACGATGGGTGCCAAGCACCTCACGAGGACCAAAGAATGGTCGCACGTCATCGAGCAAAGGTCCCCGGACGAAATTAGGGTATGAAGCCCATCGCAAATACAAACGACCATAACTTTTCCACCAGATCTCCGAATAAGCCAAGTAACCTATCGCGACGCTCAAAATTTATCATGAAAGACTCGGTTGAATTCCGACGGGCAAAACTTTTGACTCGGATGTCCGATTGAGGCCCATAATATATCATCGCCCTCGAAAGTAGAAATGGACTGACCATGCAAATTCGGACAGCCATAACGTTTGACTCGGATTCCCGATTGAAGCTCATAATATATGGAGATGCTCTTAGGATAAAAATGAAGCCCATCGCAAATACAAACGACCATAACTTTTCCTCCGGATCTCTGAATAAGGAAAGCAACCTATCGCGACGCTCAAAATTTAACATGGAAGACTCGGGTGAATTCCAATGGGCAAAACTTTTGATTGGATGTCCGATTGAGGCCCAATATATATCATCGCCCTCGAATGTAGAAATGGACTGACCACGCAAATTCGGACAGCCATAACGTTTTACTCGGATTCCCGATTGAAGCTCATAATATATCGAGATGCTCTTAGGATAAAAATGAAGCCCATCGCAAATACAAACGGCCATAACGTTTCCTCTTCAACTCCGAATAAGGAAAGTAACCTATCGCGACGCTCAAAATTTAACATGGAAGACTCGGGTGAATTCCGAAGGGCTAAAGTTTTGTCTCGGATGTCCGATTGAAGCCCGTAATATATCATGGTGATTAAAAGTTGAAATGGAATGCCCATGCATATTCGGACGGCAATAACGTTTGACTCGGATGCCCGATCTAAGCTCATAATTTGTTGAGCCGCTCTTAGGAAAAAAATGAAGCCCATCGCAA
>NC_016088.4:14698199-14700240 GCF_000004515.6 Glycine max | reverse complement strand
TTGAGGCCCGTAATATATCCATGGGCGATTTAAAGTTGAAACTGGAATGGCCCAGGCATATTCGGACGGCAATTAGCGTTGACTTCGGATGCCCGATCTTAGCTCATAATTTGGTGAGACGCTCTTAGGAAAAAAAACGAAAGCCCATTCGCAAATACAAACGACCATAACTTTTCCACCAGATCTCCGAATAAGCCAAGTAACCTATCGCGACGCTCAAAATTTATCCTGAAAGACTCGGTTGAATTCCGACGGGCAAAACTCTTTCACTCGGATGTCCGATTGAGGCCCATAAGAGATCATCGCCCTCGAAAGTAGAAATGGACTGACCATGCAAATTCGGACAGCCATAACGTTTGACTCGGATTCCCGATTGAAGCTCATAATATATCGAGATGCTCTTAGGATAAAAATGAAGCCCATCGCAAATACAAACGACCATAAGTTTTCCTCCGGATCTCTGAATAAGGAAAGCAACCTATCGCGACGCTCAAAATTTAACATGGAAGACTCGGGTGAATTCCAACGGGCAAAACTTTTGATTGGATGTCCGATTGAGGCCCAATATATATCATCACCCTCGAATGTAGAAATGGACTGACCACGCAAATTCGGACAGCCATAACGTTTTACTCGGATTCCCGATTGAAGCTCATAATATATCGAGATGCTCTTAGGATAAAAATGAAGCCCATCGCAAATACAAACGGCCATAACATTTCCTCTTCAACTCCGAATAAGGAAAGTAACGTATCGCGACGCTCAAAATTTAACATGGAAGACTCGGGTGAATTCCGACGGGCTAAAGTTTTGTCTCGGATGTCCGATTGAGGCCCGTAATATATCATGGCGATTAAAAGTTGAAATGGAATGCCCATGCATATTCGGACGGCAATAACGTTTGACTCGCATGCCCGATCTAAGCTCATAATTTGTTGAGACGCTCTTAGGAAAAAAATGAAGCCCATCGCAAATACAAAGGACCATAACTTTTCCACCGGATCTCCGAATAAGCCAAGTAACCTATCGCGACGCTCAAAATTGATCATGAAAGACTCGGGTGAATTCCGACGGGCAAAACTTTTGACTCGGATGTCCGATTGAGGCCCATAATATATCATCGCCCTCGAAAGTAGAAATGGACTGACCATGCAAATTCGGACAGCCATAACGTTTGACTCGGATTCCCGATTGAAGCTCATAATATATGGAGATGCTCTTAGGATAAAAATGAAGCCCATCGCAAATACAAACGGCCATAACTTTTCCTCTGGAACTCCGAATAAGAAAGTAACCTATCGCGACGCTCAAAATTAACATGGAAGACTCGGGTGAATTCTAACGGGCTAAAGTTTTGTCTCGGATGTCCGATTGAAGCCCGTAATATATCATGGCGATTAAAAGTTGAAATGGAATGCCCATGCATATTCGGACGGCAATAACGTTTGACTCGGATGCCCGATCTAAGCTCATAATTTGTTGAGACGCTCTTAGGAAAAAAATGAAGCCCATCGCAAATACAAACGACCATAACTTTTCCACCGGATCTCCGAATAAGCCAAGTAACCTATCGCGACGCTCATAATTTATCATGGAAGACTCGGTTGAATTCCGACGGGTAAAACTTTTGACTCGGATGTCCGATTGAGGCCCATAATATATCATCGCCCTCGAAAGTAGAAATGGACTAACCATGCAAATTCGGATAGCCCCCCCCCTTTGACTCGGATTCCTGATTGCCCCTCATAATATATCGAGATGCTCTTAGTATAAAAATCAAGCCCATCGCAAATACAAACGGCCATAACTTTTCCTCCAGATCTCCGAATAAGGAATGTAACCTATCACGACGCTCAAAATTTAACATGGAAGACTCGGGTGAATTCTGACGGGCAAAACTTTTGATTGGATGTCCGATTGAGGCCCAATATATATCATCGCCCTCGAATGTAGAAATGGACCGACCACGCAAATTCGGACAGCCATAACGTTTTACTCGGATTCCCGATTGAAGTTCATAATATATCGAGATGCTCTTAGG
>NC_016088.4:14645654-14698099 GCF_000004515.6 Glycine max | reverse complement strand
TCGCTTGAATTCCGACGGCTAAAGTTTTGACTCGGATGTCCGATTGAGGCCCATAATATATCATCGCCCTCGAAAATAGAAATGGACAGACCACACAAATTCGGATAGCCATAACGTTTGACTCGGATTCCCGATTGAAGCTCATAATATATCGAGATGCTCTTAGGATAAAAATGAAGCCCATCGCAAACACAAACGGCCATAACATTTCCTCCGGATCTTCGAATAACGAAAGTAACCTATCGCGACGCTCAAAATTTTACATTGAAGACTCGGGTGAATTCCGACGGGCTAAAGTTTTGACTCACATGTCCGATTGAGGCCCGTAATATATTATGGCGATTAAAAGTTGAAATGGAATGCCCATGCATATTCGGACGGCCATAACGTTTGACTCGGATGCCTGATCTAAGCTCATAATTTGTTGAGACGCTCTCAGGATAAAAATGAAGCCCATCGCAAATACAAACGACCATATCTTTTCCAACGGATCTCCTAATATGGCAAGTAACCTATCGCGACGCTCAATATTTAACATTGAAGACTCGGGTGAATTCCGACGGGCTAAAGTTTTGACTCGCATGTCCGATTGAGGCAGATAATATATCATCGCCCTCGAAAGTAGAAATGGACTGACCACGCAAATTCGGACAGCCATAACGTTTGACTCGGATTCCCGATTGAAGCTCATAATATATCGAGATGCTCTTAGGATAAAAATGAAGCGCATCGCAAATACAAACGACTATAACTTTTCCACCGGATCTCCTAATAAGGCAAGTAACCTATCGCGACGCTCAAAATTCAACATGGAAAACTCGGGTAAATTCCGACGAGCTAAAGTTTTGACTCGCATGTCCGCTTGAGGACCATAATATATCATGGTGATCAAAAGTTGAAATGGAATGCCCATGCATATTCGGACGGCCATAACGTTTGACCCGGATGCCCTATCTAAGCTCATAATTTTTTGAGATGCTCTTAGGAAAAAAATGAAGCCCATCGCAAATACAAATGACCATAACGTTACCACCGGATCTCCGAATAAGCCAAGTAACCTATCGTGACGCTCAAAATTTATCATGGAATACTCGGGTGAATTCCGACGGGCAAAACTTTTGACTCGGATTTCGATTGAGGCCCATAATATATCATCGCCCTCGAAAGTAGAAATGGACTGACCACGCAAATTCTGACAGCCATAACGTTTGACTCGTATTCCCGATTAAAGCTCATAATATAACGAGATGCTCTTAGGATAAAAATGAAGCCCATCGCAAATACAAACGGCCATAACTTTTCCTCCAGATCTCCGAATAAGGAAAGTAACCTATCGCGACGCTCAAAATTTAACATGGAAGACTCGCTAGAATTCCGACGGGCTAAAGTTTTGACTCCGATGTCCGATTGAGGCCCATAATATATCATCGCCCTCGAAAGTAGAAATGGACAGACCACACAAATTCGGACAGCCATAACGTTTGACTCGGATTCCCGATTGAAGCTCATTATATATTGAGATGCTCTTAGGATAAAAATGAAGCCCATCGCAAATACAAACGGCCTTAACATTTCCTCCGGATCTTCGAATAACGAAAGTAACCTATCGCGACGCTCAAAATTTAACATTGAAGACTCGGGTGAATTCCGACGGGCTAAAGTTTTGACTCGCATGTCCGATTGAGGCCCGTAATATATCATGGCGATTAAAAGTTGAAATGGAATGCCCATGCATATTCGGACGGCCATAACGTTTGACTCGGATGCCTGATCTAAGCTCATAATTTGTTGAGACGCACTTAGGATAAAAATGAAGCCCATCGCAAATACAAACGACCATATCTTTTCCAACGGATCTCCTAATATTGCAAGTAACCTATCGCGACGCTCAAAATTTAACATGGAAAACTCGGGTGAATTCCGACGGGCTAAAGTTTTGACTTGTATGTCCGATTGAGGCCCATAATATATCATCGCCCTCGAAAGTAGAAATGGACTGACCACGCAAATTCGAACAGCCATAACGTTTGACTCGGATTCCCGATTGAAGCTCATAATATATCGAGATGCTCTTAGGATAAAAATGAAGCCCATCGCAAATACAAACGACCATAACTTTTCCACCGGATCTCCTAATAAGGCAAGTAACGTATCGCGACGCTCAAAATTCAACATGGAAAACTCGGGTAAATTCCGACGAGCAAAAGTTTTGACTCGCATGTCCGATTGAGGAGCATAATATATCATGGTGATCAAAAGTTGAAATGGAATGCCCATGCATATTCGGACGACCATAACATTTGACTCGGATGCCCTATCTAAGCTCATAATTTCTTGAGACGCTCTTAGGAAAAAAATGAAGCCCATCGCAAATACAAATGGCCATAACTTTTCCACCGGATCTCCGAATAAGCCAAGTAATCTATCGTGACGCTCAAAATTTATCATGGAATACTCGGGTGAATTCCGACGGGCAAAACTTTTGACTCGGATTTCGATTGAGGCCCATAATATATCATCGCCCTCGAAAGTAGAAGTGGACTGACCACGCAAATTCTGACAGCCATAACGTTTGACTCGTATTCCCGATTAAAGCTCATAATATAACGAGATGCTCTTAGGATAAAAATGAAGCCCATCGCAAATACAAACGGCCATAACTTTTCCTCCAGATCTCCGAATAAGGAAAGTAACCTATCGCGACGCTCAAAATTTAACATGGAAGACTCGCTAGAATTCCGACGGGCTAAAGTTTTGACTCCGATGTCCGATTGAGGCCCATAATATATCATCGCCCTCGAAAGTAGAAATGGACAGACCACACAAATTCGGACAGCCATAACGTTTGACTCGGATTCCCGATTGAAGCTCATAATATATCGAGATGCTCTTAGGATAAAAATGAAGCCAATCGCAAACACAAACGGCCATAACATTTCCTCCGGATCTTCGAATAACGAAAGTAACCTATCGCGACGCTCAAAATTTAACATTGAAGACTCGGGTGAATTCCGACGGGCTAAAGTTTTGACTCGCATGTCCGATTGAGGCCCATAATATATCATCACCCTCGAAAGTAGAAATGGACAGACCACACAAATTCGGACAGCCATAACGTTTGACTCGGATTCCCGATTGAAGCTCATTATATATGGAGATGCTCTTAGGATAAAAATGAAGCCCATCGCAAATACAAACGGCCTTAACATTTCCTCCGGATCTTCGAATAACGAAAGTAACCTATCGCGATGCTCAAAATTTAACATTGAAGACTCGGGTGAATTCCGACGGGCTAAAGTTTTGACTCGCATGTCCGATTGAGGCCCGTAATATATCATGGCGATTAAAAGTTGAAATGGAATGCCCATGCATATTCGGACGGCCATAACGTTTGACTCGGATGCCTGATCTAAGCTCATAATTTGTTGAGACGCACTTAGGATAAAAATGAAGCCCATCGCAAATACAAACGACCATATCTTTTCCAACGGATCTCCTAATATTGCAAGTAACCTATCGCGACGCTCAAAATTTAACATGGAAAACTCGGGTGAATTCCGACGGGCTAAAGTTTTGACTTGTATGTCCGATTGAGGCCCATAATATATCATCGCCCTCGAAAGTAGAAATGGACTGACCACGCAAATTCGGACAGCCATAACGTTTGACTCGGATTCCCGATTGAAGCTCATAATATATCGAGATGCTCTTAGGATAAAAATGAAGCCCATCGCAAATACAAACGACCATAACTTTTCCACCGGATCTCCTAATAAGGCAAGTAACCTATCGTGACGCTCAAAATTCAACATGGAAAACTCGGGTAAATTCCGACGAGCAAAAGTTTTGACTCGCATGTCCGATTGAGGAGCATAATATATCATGGTGATCAAAAGTTGAAATGGAATGCCCATGCATATTCGGACGACCATAACATTTGACTCGGATGCCCTATCTAAGCTCATAATTTCTTGAGACGCTCTTAGGAAAAAAATGAAGCCCATCGCAAATACAAATGGCCATAACTTTTCCACCGGATCTCCGAATAAGCCAAGTAATCTATCGTGACGCTCAAAATTTATCATGGAATACTCGGGTGAATTCCGACGGGCAAAACTTTTGACTCGGATTTCGATTGAGGCCCATAATATATCATCGCCCTCGAAAGTAGAAGTGGACTGACCACGCAAATTCTGACAGCCATAACGTTTGACTCGTATTCCCGATTAAAGCTCATAATATAACGAGATGCTCTTAGGATAAAAATGAAGCCCATCGCAAATACAAACGGCCATAACTTTTCCTCCAGATCTTCGAATAAGGAAAGTAACCTATCGCGACGCTCAAAATTTAACATGGAAGACTCGCTAGAATTCTGACGGGCTAAAGTTTTGACTCCGATGTCCGATTGAGGCCCATAATATATCATCGCCCTCGAAAGTAGAAATGGACAGACCACACAAATTCGGACAGCCATAACGTTTGACTCGGATTCCCGATTGAAGCTCATTATATATTGAGATGCTCTTAGGATAAAAATGAAGCCCATCGCAAATACAAACGGCCTTAACATTTCCTCCGGATCTTCGAATAACGAAAGTAACCTATCGCGACGCTCAAAATTTAACATTGAAGACTCGGGTGAATTCCGACGGGCTAAAGTTTTGACTCGCATGTCCGATTGAGGCCCGTAATATATCATGGCGATTAAAAGTTGAAATGGAATGCCCATGCATATTCGGACGGCCATAACGTTTGACTCGGATGCCTGATCTAAGCTCATAATTTGTTGAGACGCACTTAGGATAAAAATGAAGCCCATCGCAAATACAAACGACCATATCTTTTCCAACGGATCTCCTAATATTGCAAGTAACCTATCGCGACGCTCAAAATTTAACATGGAAAACTCGGGTGAATTCCGACGGGCTAAAGTTTTGACTTGTATGTCCGATTGAGGCCCATAATATATCATCGCCCTCGAAAGTAGAAATGGACTGACCACGCAAATTCGAACAGCCATAACGTTTGACTCGGATTCCCGATTGAAGCTCATAATATATCGAGATGCTCTTAGGATAAAAATGAAGCCCATCGCAAATACAAACGAAGATAACTTTTCCACCGGATCTCCTAATAAGGCAAGTAACGTATCGCGACGCTCAAAATTCAACATGGCAAACTCGGGTAAATTCCGACGAGCTAAAGTTTTGACTCGCATGTCCGCTTGAGGACCATAATATATCATGGTGATCAAAAGTTGAAATGGAATGCCCATGCATATTCGGACGACCATAACGTGTGACTCGGATGCCCTATCTAAGCTCATAATTTGTTGAGATGCTCTTAGGAAAATAATGAAGCCCATCGCAAATACGAATGACCATAACGTTTCCACCGGATCTCCGAATAAGCCAAGTAACCTATCGTGACGCTCAAAATTTATCATGGAAGACTCGGGTGAATTCCGACAGGCAAAACTTTTGACTCGGATGTTCGATTGAGGCCCATAATATATCATCGCCCTCGAAAGTAGAAATGGACTGACCACGCAAATTCTGACAGCCATAACGTTTGACTCGGATTCCCGATTAAAGCTCATAATATAACGAGATGCTCTTAGGATAAAAATGAAGCCCATCGCAAATACAAACGGCCATAACTTTTCCTCCAGATCTCCGAATAAGGAAAGTAACCTATCGCGACGCTCAAAATTTAACATGGAAGACTCGCTAGAATTCCGACGGGCTAAAGTTTTGACTCCGATGTCCGATTGAGGCCCATAATATATCATCGCCCTCGAAAGTAGAAATGGACAGACCACACAAATTCGGACAGCCATAACGTTTGACTCGGATTCCCGATTGAAGCTCATTATATATTGAGATGCTCTTAGGATAAAAATGAAGCCCATCGCAAATACAAACGGCCTTAACATTTCCTCCGGATCTTCGAATAACGAAAGTAACCTATCGCGACGCTCAAAATTTAACATTGAAGACTCGGGTGAATTCCGACGGGCTAAAGTTTTGACTCGCATGTCCGATTGAGGCCCGTAATATATCATGGCGATTAAAAGTTGAAATGGAATGCCCATGCATATTCGGACGGCCATAACGTTTGACTCGGATGCCTGATCTAAGCTCATAATTTGTTGAGACGCACTTAGGATAAAAATGAAGCCCATCGCAAATACAAACGACCATATCTTTTCCAACGGATCTCCTAATATTGCAAGTAACCTATCGCGACGCTCAAAATTTAACATGGAAAACTCGGGTGAATTCCGACGGGCTAAAGTTTTGACTTGTATGTCCGATTGAGGCCCATAATATATCATCGCCCTCGAAAGTAGAAATGGACTGACCACGCAAATTCGGACAGCCATAACGTTTGACTCGGATTCCCGAGCGAAGCTCATAATATATCGAGATGCTCTTAGGATAAAAATGAAGCCCATCGCAAATACAAACGACCATAACTTTTCCACCGGATCTCCTAATAAGGCAAGTAACGTATCGCGACGCTCAAAATTCAACATGGAAAACTCGGGTAAATTCCGACGAGCTAAAGTTTTGACTCGCATGTCCGCTTGAGGACCATAATATACCATGGTGATCAAAAGTTGAAATGGAATGCCCACGCATATTCGGACGACCATAACGTGTGACTCGGATGCCCTATCTAAGCTCATAATTTGTTGAGATGCTCTTAGGATAAAAATGAAGCCCATCGCAAATACAAACGGCCATAACTTTTCCTCCAGATCTCCGAATAAGGAAAGTAACCTATCGCGACGCTCAAAATTTAACATGGAAGACTCGCTAGAATTCCGACGGGCTAAAGTTTTGACTCCGATGTCCGATTGAGGCCCATAATATATCATCGCCCTCGAAAGTAGAAATGGACAGACCACACAAATTCGAGCAGCCATAACGTTTGACTCGGATTCCCGATTGAAGCTCATTATATATTGAGATGCTCTTAGGATAAAAATGAAGCCCATCGCAAATACAAACGGCCTTAACATTTCCTCCGAATCTTCGAATAACGAAAGTAACCTATCGCGACGCTCAAAATTTAACATTGAAGACTCGGGTGAATTCCGACGGGCTAAAGTTTTGACTCGCATGTCCGATTGAGGAGCATAATATATCATGGTGATCAAAAGTTGAAATGGAATGCCCATGCATATTCGGACGGCCATAACATTTGACTCGGATGCCCTATCTAAGCTCATAATTTCTTGAGACGCTCTTAGGAAAAAAATGAAGCCCATCGCAAATACAAATGGCCATAACTTTTCCACCGGATCTCCGAATAAGCCAAGTAATCTATCGTGACGCTCAAAATTTATCATGGAATACTCGGGTGAATTCCGACGGGCAAAACTTTTGACTCGGATTTCGATTGAGGCCCATAATATATCATCGCCCTCGAAAGTAGAAATGGACTGACCACGCATATTCGGACAGCCATAACGTTTGACTCGGATTCCCGATTGAAGTTCATAATATATCGAGATGCTCTTAGGATAAAAATGAATCCCATCGCAAATACAAACGGCCATAACTTTTGCTCCGAATCTCCGCATAAGGAAAGTAACCTATCGCGACGCTCAAAATTTAACATGGAAGACTCGGGTGAATTCTGACGGGCTAAAGTTTTGACTCGGATGTCCGATTGAGGCCCGTAATATATCATGGCGATTAAAAGTTGAAATGGAATGACCCCGCATATTCGGACGGCCGTAACGTTTGACTCGGATGCCTGATCTAAGCTCATAATTTGTTGAGACGCACTTTGGATAAAAATGAAGCCCATCGCAGATACAAACGACCATATCTTTTCCAACGGATCTCCTAATAAGGCAAGCAACCTATCGCGACGCTCAAAATTTAACATGGAAAACTCGGGTAAATTCCGACAGGCTAAAGTTTTGACTCGCATGTCCGATTGAGGCCCATAATATATCATGGCGATTAAAAGTTGAAATGGAATGACCATGCATATTCGGACGGCCATAACGTTTGACTCGGATGCCTGATCTAAGCTTATAATTTGTTGAGACGCACTTTGGATAAAATTGAAGCCCATCGCAAATACAAACGACCATAACATTTCCAACGGATCTCCTAATAAGGCAAGTAACCTATCGCGACGCTCAAAATTTAACATGGAAAACTCGGGTGAATTCCGACGGGCTAAAGTTTTGACTCGCATGTCCGATTGAGGCCCATAATATATCATGGTGATCAAAAGTAGAAATGGAATGCCCATGCATATTCGGACAGCCATAACGTTTGACTCGGATGCCCTATCTAAGCTCATAATTTGTTGAGATGCTCTTAGGAAAAAAATGAAGCCCATCTCAAATACAAATGACCATAACGTTTCCACCGGATCTCCGAATAAGTCAAGTAACCTATCGTGACGCTCAAAATTTTTCATGGAAGACTCGGGTGAATTCCGACGGGCAAAACTTTTGACTCGGAAGTCCGATTGAGGCCCATAATATATCATCGCTCTCGAAAGTAGAAATGGACTGACCACGCAAATTCGGACAGCCATAACATTTGACTCGGATTCCCGATTGAAGCTCATAATATATCGAGATGCTCTTAGGATAAAAATGAAGCCCATCGCAAATACAAACGGCCATAACTTTTGCTCCGAATCTCCGAATAAGGAAAGTAACCTATCGCGACGCTCAAAATTTAACATGGAAGACTCGGGTGAATTCTGACGGGTTAAAGTTTTGACTCGGATGTCCGATTGAGGCCCATAATATATCATGGTGATTAAAAGTTGAAATGGAATGACCATGCATATTCGGACGGCCATAAGGTTTGACTCGGATGCCTGATCTAAGCTCATAATTTGTTGAGACGCACTTTGGATAAAAATGAAGCCCATCACAAATACAAACGACCATAACATTTCCAACGGATCTCCTAATAAGGCAAGTAACCTATCGCGACGCTCAAAATTTAACATGGAAAACTCAGGTAAATTCCGACGGGCTAAAGTTTTGACTCGCATGTCCGATTGAGGCACATAATATATCATGGCGATTAAAAGTTGAAATGGAATGCCCATGCATATTCGGACGGCCATAACGTTTGACTCGGATGCCCGATCTAAGCTCATAATTTGTTGAGACGCTCTTAGTAAAAAAATGAAGCCCATCGCAAATACAAACGACCATAACTTTTCCACCGGATCTCCGAATAAGCCAAGTAACCTATCGCGACGCTTAAAATTTATCATGGAAGACTCGGGTGAATTCCGACGGGCAAAACTTTTGACTCGGATGTCCGATTGAGGCCCATAATATATCATCGCCCTCGAAAGTAGAAATGGACTGACCATGCAAATTCGGACAGCCATAACGTTTGACTCGGATTCCCGATTTTTGCTTGTCATACCCTAATTTCGTCCGGGGACCTTTGCTTGATGACATGCAACTTTTGTTTGGTCCTTGTGAGATGCTTGGCACCCATCATTAGGCAATTTGTGAAATTCCGGGACATGCCGGAAAACAAAAGAAAATATTGATGCACAATCCGTAAGGTTCCGTGACACACCGGAAATCAAATGGAAGCATCGTTGCACAATTAGTGAGGTTCTGTAACATTCCGTAACTCAAAAAAGGGGATGATTATGTAATCCGCAAGGTTCCGTAACATTACGGAAAGGAAACAAGTATCGTTACGAAATTCGTAAGTTTCCATAACTTTACGAAAAAAGAATCACCAAAAAAGGCAGGGGGTGTACTTAGTAAAAATGTGGGTGCAAATAGTAACCAGGCCCACTTGGGCCCTCCAGAAGATTCCTCCAGAAGGCTGTTGCTTCTGGAGGAAGCAACCCTGCTCGCCTGGGCGAGCTGGGTGGCAAGCTTCTCCCCCAATTTTCTATAAATAGGGGGAGAAGTGAAGTAGAAAAGGGTTCAGCCCCTTAGGCACTTCTCTCTCTTTCGAATTTGCTTAGGAAAATTGTTTCCGTGAAGAAAATCCAAGCCGAGGCGCTTCCGTAACGTTTCCGTGAGTGATTTCGCGAAGGTTTTCGACCGTTCTTCGACGTTCTTCATTCGTTCTTCATCGTTCTTCAGTCTTCAACGGGTAAGTACCTCAAACCAAGCTTTTCGATTCATTCTATGTACCCGTGGTGGTCCACATTTGGTTTCATGTATTTTTATTCTCGTTTCATTTACTTTTTATACCCCCTTTTGACGTGCTTAAGCCATTTTATTTAAGTCATTTCTCGCTTTACCTAAAAATAAAATAAATTTCCACCGATCGTTTGAATTGTATTATCCGTTAACTTTGGTTGAAATGAATTCCGACCGATCGGTCGTGCCGCAACCACGTTGGAAACCAAAAAAAGAGGTAAATAATAATAAAAAATAAACAAAGGAAAAAATACCCCTTTAGTAAAATAAAGTGAAAAATCAATTGGACGTTTTCTCTTTGGGATTTCTCATTCTTAATCGAATTGACTAATAACTAAAGTGAAACTAAGGCTAAAATCAACTCGCCTAGTCAAGCTCGTCCACAAAAATAGGTGTTTTGAAGTTTATCATTTCAATTTCTTACTAAGTAAAATGGATCATTTTTAAGGTCCAACGCCTTAAAATGATCACCTTTCAAGTAAAAAAGAATCACTTGATTCACGCATAAGAAAGAACTGCGTAGGTCTGATTTCCTCATCACAAATTGAGGAATACGTAGGAGCAAAGGGAAAACACCCTTGTCGACCACAAAAAGAGAAAAAATATAAAAAGGGTATAAAAGGATATAAAGACATAAAAAGGGAACGTAAAAATCAAGGTCATGTTTGCACATTCGATTAAAGGCTGCAGTCCCTTGGGACGGACGTGTGGGGTGTTAATACCTTCCCCGTGCGCAAATACAACTCCCGAACCTTTCACTTAAAAGTTCGTAGATCGCGTCTTTTCCGGTTTTTCTGACGTTTTCCTCAAATAAACGTTGGTGGCGACTCCGCGCGTATTCCTTTCGTGGAACACGCATCCCGCGAGTCACGCGTCGCCCTCCCGCCGAAGGGTAGGTTGCGACAGTTGGCGACTCCACTGGGGACTGTTTTTAGAGAGTTAGGCCATTTAATCTTGTGCAATGTTTTACCATGACTTACTCCTTTGTTGGTTTTCCTTCATTATGTTCTTGTATATATAACTCTTTGATGCTTTTAGTGCATTTTTTGCTTGAGGTAAATATTTATTCATTTGATGCACACAAACACTAACACTATTTGCACACACGGTGAGTTGAAAAAGGGCCCTATACCCGGGTTCGTGGGAACATAAGGAGTGGAGGTGAATCCGTGATCATGCTAGGTCTCCGACTTGCTTGATTACAGTGAACCCTCATCTAGAGTTTTTCTCTTTGAAAACATATTGTTGCTAGTAGTCCCTACTACTGCAGTATGTTCTTCGAAGGGGATGATACCTCTAGAAACCATCAAGAGAGATATGACTACCTTGGGGGTTATCACTAAAAGCCTAGTTAGCTCTCTCCCTTATAGGTCCCTTAAATAGGGGCACAGAGCAAACACGCTGTGTGCCATTTTTCACACTGCCATGCATAAGTATCATATACCCTTTTGCTTATATTTGTTTGTGAATATTGTTGTACTATGTACATCCCTGTGTTGTACCCTTTTCGCATATGCATCATGCGTGGGTTTCGTCTTTGATCCCCTCACTTTAGCAAACCGACGGAGGGTCCGTGTCGCCTTCTTAAAAACATACGTTGGGTGCCATGCTGCCCAAACGTTGTATCCAAGAAGGAAACAATCTCTCGGGCTCCCGTATTCGTAAATTGCATCTGTGTCATATGCATTTCTTCATGCATTCATCCATTCCACCCATGATAGATGTCAGAGTTTTGATTCGCACTAGATTTTATTTCACTTTAGTAAAACATGGGATCAAGTCAAAAGCCTTCGCTTAAAAAGAGGTTCTATCAAGTCAAAATCAAGAGCTTAGAGGTCACTAGTTTATGAGAGTTGGGGCAATTAATGGGTCAACTTCAACA
The DNA here is from genome assembly GCF_000004515.6 of Glycine max. Classification (NCBI taxonomy): domain Eukaryota; kingdom Viridiplantae; phylum Streptophyta; class Magnoliopsida; order Fabales; family Fabaceae; genus Glycine; species Glycine max. The sequence goes on along the minus strand of NC_016088.4, from coordinate 14,686,046 downwards.
GCAAGCCTTCCGCAAAGCCTATGGTAAGATTTGGGACCTAGCTAGGGTAGAAGTCTCCATGGAACCGATTGCATCCCTTTCCCAGTATTATGACCAGCTCCTAAGGTGCTTCACATTTGAGGACTTCCAGCTAGTGCCGACTGTGAAAGAGTTTGAAGAAATCCTGGGATGCCCACTGGGAGGAAGGAAGCCATATCTTTTCTCTGGGTTCTATCCCTCCACGACAAGAGTTGCCAAGGTAGTGAAAATCTCAGCACAAGAGTTGGACCGTGTAAAGCAAAACAGGAATGGGGTAGTCGGAGTACCAAGGAAGTGTTTGGAGGAAAGGGCAAAGGCCTTGGCAAATCAAGGCGAATGGGCTTTCTTTTATTGACATCTTGGCGCTTTTGATCTTTGGAGTTGTCCTCTTTCCGAATATGGAAGGGTTAGTGGACCTAGCAGCGATTGACGCTTTCCTCGCCTTTCATCATGGCAAGGAAAGCCCGGTCGTCGCCATTTTGGCCATGTATGACACGTTCGACCGGGGATGTGAAAAGAGCAACGCAAGAATTGTTTGTTGTGCACTGGCTCTCTATTTGTGGCTGGTTTCACACCTTTTTTCTCCAAGAAGGTAGGCCTGTCTATCCGCTACAAGGTCACCGCTCGTGCGTCGAAAAAGGAAAGGCGAATTGGGACCAACTCTTGGCTAGCATGGAGGGGCGTCTGTTAATTGGTTCCCTCGCTAGAAGGAAGGAAGAATCAGGATTCTATCTTCATGCGAAGGATGTCCAAATGTTCCCTTGATGGGAACAAGGGGTTGTATTAATTATAATCCCGTCCTCGCCATAAGACAGCTTGGCTACCCCATGAGAGGAGTGCCATCAGACGAAAGCATCACGCCTTTCATCACACGGGGTTTCAGTGACCACAACGCAAGGGTACTCCAAGGAGTTCGCAAGGCATGGGATGCGGCGTGAAGAAAGGACATTGAGCTTAGGGGAAGCAGTAATGGGATCATCGGAGGCTATCATAAGTGGCTAAGAGTCCGGACATAAGGATTGGATTGGCTCCCAAATCTAAAGACTGCGAGAGACAATGAGGTTAAAGCTTCGGAAGAAAGTGATGAGGTATAAGCCCTAAAGGCAAAGCTTGAAAGAGCCCGGGTAGTCAAAGAGAAGTTCAAGTCCATAGCCATCAAAGTCTGAAGAGAGTATAATGAACTAAGGGACGTCAATATGGCCACCGATGAAGCCTTGGAATGAGAAACCAAGAAGGCCCGAAAGGAAGAACACGACCAAAACAAGTTTTGAGGGGCTTTATAGGGCAGCAATAGTGAGCTCAAACTCCGAAGAAGTGAAAGGAATCATCACGGGTCAAAGGCATGATCTGGAAGGACGAGCTAAAGGCTTGCCTTAGGTCGAAAAGAAATTTGTCCCAACAGTTAAAGTGAGACTGAAGGGAATATGTGGGCCGTCATCGATGAGTGCAAAGAGAAGCTAAATCTAGCGGCGACTCACGAGCAAAGGCTAGAGGAGGAGTATGCCAAGATATCAGCAGAAAGGGAAGCAAGGGAAAGGGTAATTGATTCATTGCACCAAGAGGCAACAATGTGGATGGACCAATTTGCTCTTACTTTGAACAGGAGTCAAGAACTTCCCCGATTGCTAGCCAAGGCCAAAGCAATGGCGGACACCTACTCCGCCCCCGAGGAGATCCACGGACTTCTCAGCTATTGTCAGCATATGATAGACTTAATGGACCATATGATTAGAAACCGCTAGGAAGTTTGTAGTGTCGCTCAGATCTTGACTAGTTATAACTTTTTGAATAAGATGAGTTTATCCCACGTTTTTACTCCAAAAATCAGTGCGAATCAAGTCACTCCCGCATTTTATCTCTAGCATGCATTGTATGTTGGTCTCGTCCTTTGTCACGGGAAGCCGGAAGGTCCATATCACCTTCTTAATTGTACACATGGGGCACTGCGCCCCCAAATGCGCAAGTAAGAAGAGATAATTTTCCGGGCTCTCGTGTCCGTAAAATGCGTTCATATCATGCATCGCATAAGCATCTCTTCATAACATCATCATGAACATATCGTTCCTGCATTTGTCCGTTATCATATTCCAGCCTCACATTTTGCATGAGTCATGGCATCATCATGCATATGCGTTAAACAAACTTTTTGATCTGCAAAATTGCATACCATTTGTTTTCATGTTTGCTCATCCTTGCGTTTTCCTCTACAAAACAAAAACAAAAAAGGGGAAGCGTGAAACTTCACACTACATTCTTAGTTGCATGTGTTAGGCACCATGGGCCAACCATGTTGGGATCATAAACCCATTTCTTAAAAAAAAAAAAACACACAACAACAAAACAAAATAATTGAACATGGTACCTAATGCATGGTTAACTAGGAAATGGTGTTTCTTCGGGCATCTCAATTTCATAATTACATTTTCCGTGCATAAGCTTAAAGTATGCCCGAGTCATTCATCCCTATGAGATGTTGTTGAAGTATTGGCGATCAGAATTGCCATTCCTTGGATTATAGGGTTGAACCAAGCTCATGCTTTTACAAAAATTTCATCAAGTCAAGTTGAAATATGGAAGTAACCGTCTTGCAAAATTGGGGCAAAAGATGAATCGAGTCACATCACTGCTTCGTCTACTGCCAAACATATTTAGGATTGTTGATGTCCTTGTTACTTCCAGTTTCACCTTGACAAAGATGTCATGGACCATGTTGAAAATCTAAATTGATTCAACCCCATATCCTGCGTAAAAATTCACAATACTTCAACTGTACATCATTCGCATACATCCATGCTTTTCATTGGTTGCATTGCTCATTGCATTCTTTCCTTGAAAAATAAAATAAAATAAAATAAAATGAACTTAATCATTGTTATCAAAAAGAAAAGGACACGCTTTACGGCGCCCTTACCGAACTCGTGCTAGAGCTAGAGTAATGGGTGAAGCAGAGGAGGTGCAAGAGAAGATGAAGGCCGAAATGGAGGCCATGAAAGAGCAAATGGCCACAATGATGGAGGCCATGATGAGCATGAAGAAGATAATGGAAGCCAATGCGGTTATAGTTGCCGCTACTAGCGCTGTCGCTAAGGTGAACCCGATGCTCCCATCTGGCCTCAAGCAAATGAATCATCCAACCTCAAATATGGTAGGCAAAGATTTGGGAAGTACGGATGACCCCATGATGTGCAAATTCAAAACAAGCACGCCTTCCCGCCATATGGCTTGCCTCCCAAACTATACACCACCCAATGTGGCGTACATTCCCAATGAGGATGTCAATAACTCTACTCCCATACTCATTAAGAGCCAACAACCTCAATCTGATCATGCACATGTCTCTCGACCCATGGAGGAGACACATGAAATTCCCCACCACGATCTAGCCAACTTCGAGCCTTGCCTCGGATATGCCGCTGAAGGGCAAGAAGTTGGTGGTATACCCCTGCAAAACACTTTGGAGGGCCCTCAGTATCATCCACAACCACAACCCTCACGTTCCACAGCGGTTAAAAACCCTCATGACTGTGGCAGGAATGGGAAAGTTGGATCATCTAGAGGAAAGGCTCAGGGCCATTGAAGGAGGTGAAGATTATGCCTTTGCTAACCTAGAAGAGTTGTTCCTAGTACCCAATATCATCACCCCTCCCAAGTTCAAGGTGCTGGACTTTGACAAGTACAAGGGGACTACTTGTCCCAAGAACCATCTAAAGATGTATTGTCAGAAGATGGGGGAATACGCAAAAGATGAGGAATTGCTGATACATTCCTTCCAAGAAAGTCTTACTGGGGTAGCTGTTACCTGGTACACTAACTTGGAACCTTCCCGAGTCCATTCTTGGAAGGACCTAATGGTTGCCTTTGTTAGGTAGTATCAGTACAATTTTGATATGGTTCCGGATAGGATGCAACTACAGAACATGTGCAAAAAGGGGGACAGATCTTTCAAAGAACACGCCCAAAAGGTGGAGGGATCTGGCGGCCCAGGTGGTACCCCCAATGATGGAAAGGGAGACGATAATCGTGATGGTAGACACATTATCGATACTCTATTATGAAAAGATGGTGGGCTACGCACCCTCAAAGCTTTGCGGATTTGGTCTTCGCCAGTGAAAGGATCGATGTGGGTCCGAAAAGAGGCAAATTTGATCATCCTACTAGGACGACTGAGAAAACTGGGGCAAATGAAGAGGGTGAGAAAGAGGGAGAAACCCATGCTGTGACTGCCATCCTATACGGCCAAGTTTCCCACCAACCCAACAATGTCATTACTCAGCCAATAACAAACCTCCTCCTTACCCACCACCCAGTTATCCACAAAGGCCATCCCTAAATCAATCACAAAGCCTGTCTACCGCACTTCCAATGACGAAGACCACCTTTAGCACAAACCAAAAACACCAACAAAAAGGAATTTTGCAGTGAGAAAGCCTGTAGAATTCACCCCAATTCCAGTGTCTTATGCTGACTTGCTCCCATGTCTACTTGATAATTCAATGGTAGCCATAACCTCAACCAAGGTTCATCAACCTCCATTTCTCCGAGAATACGACTCGAACACAACGTGTGCTTGTCACGGAGAAGCCCCGGGGCGTTCCATTGAGCATTGTAGGGCTCTGAAGCGTAAGGTGCAAGGTCTAATTGATGCGGGCTGGCTGAAATTTGAGGAGAATCGCTTGTTGAATCCTAACATTGACAAGCAACACCATACATGGGGCAATTTTGGAAGCTGTTGTTATGACTCATCAGGATTTTCAAGTTTATGCCATAAACCACAGTTACAATGCTAAATGATATGGATAAAATGGACATCCTTGTCTCTCTCATCCTCTCACGAACACATCTTTGCTTATTCAACTTCCACCGGAATGTGAGTGTAAGCCATTGGTCTGTTTGCTCAAGCAACCTGCGCTCCTGAGTGTTGACTTCCAAGACCGTTCAATCAGAGATTACTCATCTTGCACGTTGGTGGGGGTGTCGTAAAACGACGAGTAAAAAAAAAAAACAAAAAAAGAAGAGAGGGCATTTGATTGACTGTGTTTTCAAGTAAAAATATAGACGTTCACGTGACCTCATTTTATCATGCCGGAAAGTTTGTCTTCTTAAAGAAGCGAGTTGTCAAGAATAGGATATTGGACAAATGGCCTCAGTTACCTTAAGAAAAAAAGGGGTTGAATTAAGATGCAAAGACTATTCCCCAATTGAACTATCACTCTTTCTTTTTGGATTAACAATGCACCCTTAACATGAATTACTCAAAAGACAATTCAAAATAAACTTCTTTAAAGCAAAAGATAAATAGCAATAAAAGAAGTTTAAAGGAAGAGAGGAATGCAAACTTGATTTATACTGGTTCGGCCACTTCCCGCGCCTACGTCCAGTCCTCAAGAAACCCACTTGAGATTTTCCACTCTCTTTGTAAAACTCCTTTTACAAAGTCTGAACCACACAGGGACAACCCTTCCCTTGTGTTCAAGAATCCTCTACAACAATAGACTCTCAGTCTCTTAATCCCTTTTCAGAAGTAAGAAGAAGAGAAGAAGAAATCTCTCTTAAAAGGGATAGATTGTACAATGAAGACCAATCAAAATTCCTTATTGAATATGCAAGTGGTTGACCAAGGAATCTTTTTGAGAGGATAAGACAGTTCAGTTCAGAAAAACTCTTAATCTTTTGAGAGGATAAACTTTGTGGGCAATGAAAACTCTCTTTAAATTCGTGCTTCCAAGCCACCTTTGATGCCCATTCATAAACCATTTGAATAGATGTGACTCTTGGAAATTATTTTCTGAAAATCCCCTCTGGTAATCGATTACAAGACTTGTGTAAACGATTACAGGTTTTAAAAATTTGAATTCAAACATTTTCAACTGCTGGTAATCGGTTACCAGAGAGCAAATCTCAATTTGAAATGATAGAATTCTTTGGTCAAACCTTTTGTTTTTCAATTTGGAAACTTCTTCCTAAGATTCTAGAGATTAACTTGATCATATATCTTGATTTCTTGTCTCGAATAAAACTTAGAAGCACTTGATCCTTCGGCATCATCAAAACATCAAAACATCTTGCTTCTACATAGGAGTCATTTGACTTAATCCATCAACTGAAAAAATCCTTCAACTATTTCTCGTCCTTGGAAAATTCTTTTTGCAAAAATCAATTGCTTCTTTCATTCTCCCTTGCTACAAGGTTGTGAAAACAAAACAACGATGGATACCTTAGAGCCCTACACTGGGGCAATAAAAGGCACTATGCATAAACCTCAAACGAACCTAGGGGCAGATTAGAAGTTCTCACCCAATAGGTTCCTTGCTACAAGGTCATGACGAAAGATAACAATTGGTACCTCAAAGCCTTACACTGGGGCAATGAGGGGCATCGTGCATGAGCCTCAGGTGAACCTAGGGGCAGATTAGAAGTTCTCACCCATCGATGTTTTTTAAAAAAAAATAATAAAAATAATAATAATAAAAAAGGGGACAAACCCTGGAATTTCAATGGATTGATTAAACATCAAATGGCTCAATTGCCGTCACTCCAAAATGGTCAAGTGACTAAATAAAAAAGAACATACACTCTGAGGGAGTTCCCGGAGAGATTTGCAAAAAGATAGGATGAGGTTGCATGAATTATCACCTCTTTCAAAAGGACAGTCAATCTGTGTTTTCCAAAAATTAAATCAAAATCAAAATCACAAAATAGGGAAAGAATGTCATGAACATTGTACAACTTTCCATTACATTGCATTGGTTCATATGAAGTCCGCATTTACCAAATTTCACGACAAAGGTTGCATGCATCTGCATCCCTAAAAATTATGTTAACTGCATAGATTTCCTACATCTAATATCCAGTCGTGTGGATTTGGAATGACCGATCCTCTCGATGAGTCGATCTCTTGCTTTCTCATAAGGGTGAACCCTTGGGTACTAGTACCCTCACCTTTAGAGGACTACACGTCCTCGCCTTGAGAGGGCTACACGCCCTCGCCATCAGAGGACTGCATGTCCTCACCTTCAGAGGGCTACACGCCTTCGCCATCAGAGGACTGCATGTCCTCACCTTCGTAGGACTGCATGTCCTCACCTTCAGAGGGCTACACGCCCTTGCCATCAGAGGACTGCAAGTCCTCACCTTCGTAGGGCTACACGCCCTCACCTTTAGAGGACCACATGTCCTCACCTTCAGAGGGCTACACACCCTTGCCATCAGAGGACTGCATGTCCTCACCTTCGTAGGGCTACACGCCCTCACCTTTAGAGGACCACATGTCCTCACCTTCAGAGGGCTACACGCCCTCGCCATCAGAGGACTGCATGTCTTCAACTTCGTAGGGCTACACACCCTCACCTTTAGAGGACCACACGTCCTCACCTTCAGAGGACTGCATGTCCTCACCTTCGTAGGGCTACAAGCCCTCACCTTTAGAGGACCACACGTCCTCACCTTCGTAGGGCTACACGCCCTCACCTTTAGAGGACCACACGTCCTCACCTTTAGAGGGCTACACGCCCTCACCTTTAGAGGACTACACGTCCTCGCCAACAGAGGGCTACACGCCCTCACCTTTAGAGGACTACACGTTCTCGCCAACAGAGGGCTGCACGCCCTCACCTTGAAAGGACTACACGTCCTCGCCAACAGAGGGCTACACGCCCTCACCTTTAGAGGACTACACGTCCTCGCCAACAGAGGGCTGGACGCCCTCACCTTGAAAGGACTACACGTCCTCGCCAACAGAGGGCTGCACGCCCTCACCTTGAGAGGACTACACGTCCTCGCCAACAGAGGACTGCACGTCCTCACCCTCAGAGGACTGCACGTCCTCACCCTCAGAGGACTGCACGCCCTCACCTTTAGAGGGCTACGCGTCCTCATTTTCAGTGTGCTCCACATCCACACCTTAAGAGAATTTAAGGTCTTCTGCCCTTTAATGCTTAACCGAGACTCGCGCTCCCGGTTAAGGGGCCAGTAGTTTCCTTTTATCAGTTTCTGGGCCACCCCCTGATATTGGAGGAGGGCCAACTGTGCGAGCACAACCAGAGAGGGAGGCTATCACACAGCTACTATGCATACTGGGGCAAGATTTCACCCGTGCCGTTGCAAAGAGACGAGTGCGGATTATGCGCACCAACATGACCACTCTTACATAGATATAGATGACGTTGCTACTTAGCAACATTCTGGCCAACGACCGCAATGCCGATCTCCCCCTGTGGAAGTATCAGTTGGTCTGTGTCATTCCGACATAGGTAAGTATGCATATGGTTCAATTGATTTCTGATGCCATCTATTGTTTGCAGGGATCGCACCCACAAAGACACCCAGTGGACCTGAAGAAGTCCAACAGGGCCCTGGAGTTTCCAGCTCTGGTTACGGGCCTCTGTCGGCCCTACAGGACGCTCGTTTCCCCCAACAAGTTCATGTCGTCGTGGCATAGGTAAGTGTGCACCTCCCCCAACTGATTTCTGATGTCATCTATTGTTTGTAGGGATTGTGCCCGCAAGACACCTAGTGGACCCGAAGAAGGCCAACAGGGTCTTGGAGTTTCCAGCTCTAAATACGGGTCTCTGTCAGTTCTAGGGAGTGCCTGTCGCCCCCAGCAAGGTCATCAGGCCCCCCCTACCAATCGAGCTTTCATCAAGAAGTACTGCGCCCCCAGGCAGGCGCAGGGCGAACACCACATCAGCATTGGGATGGCCGGTAGTGGGCAATAGACACACCACCACCACCTCTAGAGTTCACCTCAGCTCATCCATAGAAAGGTTAGAGCGTTGCCTACGACACATGGCCGACCAATAGGCGACCAAGTCCAAAGCCAAAGGTAAGCAAAGTACTTGGTCCATGACCGACAAATCATTAGGCGTCCAGCTCAAGACGTTAAAGAAGCGCTACTAGGAGGCAACCTAGTAACTTTTAAATTTCTACTTGCTATTTGATCACCTTTTGTTTCTCAAGTCATATTGGGACACACCTAGTTGCTCATGATCCTAAGAATTTAAATAAAACGAGCACAAGCTCGGAAGGTAGTCATACCTCACAAATATATGTATGCGTGTTTAGGTAGTGAAAAATACCTTAGATATGCATGTATGTAATTTAGGTAGCAAACAACTACCTCACAAAATATATATATGTATGTTTAGGTAGCAAGATACCTTAGATATGAATGTATGTAGCAAAAAGATACCTCACAAAATATATATATGTATGTTTAGGTAGCAAGATACCTTGGATATGCATGTATGTAGCAAAAAGATACCTCACAAAATATATATATGTATTTTAGGTAGCAAGATACCTTGGATATGCATGTATATAGCAAAAATACCTCACAAAAATATACACATGTTTAGGTAGCAAAATACCTCATGAAAAAAAGGGGGGGGGGGGAAACAAAAACAAACGAGAAAAAGAAATGAACAAATGAAAAAAAAAAAGAAAAATAAGTTGTCTAGCTGAAAAACCAACACGCTTTTGAAAAGAGATGACTTCCAACTTTTCTTTGAAAAAAATTCACTGATCATAACTAGTTTTTGAAAAAATGTGTATACACCTGAGGGGTGAATGCTTTGAAAATTTCCCCGGACGCCCAAAATGGACTCGAATGAATGCACAAATGGATAAAAGAACATATTTTGGAAACATTGGGTTGACTAAATAGAGGAAATGAATCCTGAGCCCTAGCATCACATGACCATAAAAATTTGATACTTGAGTGTCCGCATAGGTGCATGCATGACCAGTTTTGCATAAAATTTCCAAATCATCATTTTTGCATTTTGTGTCATGGAAATAATGTGGGGCATCCCTTTTTATCCTTGAACCAAACCAAACCCTGACATGTATCATGTCTAGCCATTCTACGAATCTTGACCCAGGGTGAGAATGTCAATCCTTACCCTCGGAAGCAAAAAAAAGAAAACAAGGAAAATTTCCAATCAAAGAGAAAGCAAAAAGAAAAGAAAGGAAATTCCCAATCAAAGAGTGGGAGAAAGCAAAAAGAAAAGAAAGAAAATACCCAACCAAAGAATGGGAGAAAATAAAAAAAGGGAAGGAAAGAAAGTTCCTGATCAAAGACACTAGAAGAAATGTGCAGAAAGGTCTTTTGACCAGACAATATCTGAACAATATAGAATTGTCACCAAATGAACAAAAGGAAGGAAAGGAAACCATGACCTAAAGTGGTCTTCTCCCTTTGATTACCAACCAAAAACCTGTGTGTCGGTGACTTGTTCGCCTCGCATCAAACGAGAACAGAAAAGGAAAAGGCCAAAAACACACAAAAGCCGAAAAACCCACCAAAAGAACCCATTTCCAAGGGAAGTCCTATTGATCCATGATCACGCATGTAATCTTTGATTTGATAGGAAATGATTTGTAAAATCAAGTCATGACATATCTATGGTTCGGAATTAGGATAAAACACTTACCTGTGCGAGATTGATACACTTTGAGTGGATTTCTTCTATTTTTGTCGAACCCAGTGTTTCCTCTAAATGGTCATTTAGAAACGAAATGCTAACATCCAAAATCTCATTTGTGGTTATGGGGGAATTTCATCAGCATACTCTCCTTCCCCGGTAGACGCATTGTTTTTCACTCAAAAAAGCATATGCTGCTCTAATCAGTTGGAATATTTGTCTCTTTACTAAAGCATGTTTGCGTTTTAGTGGAGAAAACACCGAGACTTTTTCAAGTCTCACAAGTTATCCAGAACTACGTAGGTTTGAGTTCCTCATTGGAGGATACATAGGAGCAAGAGCCTCGCTTTTGTCGACCACACCACCTTTTGTTGCCATGACCCGAGAGCTGGTAGCCCGCGGAGACACCTTACGGTTATCCGCACCTCGTCATTCAGTGACCCCAAGTGTGATTGACGAGCAGAGGCCAATGTGGTCATCTGCGCCCTTTCTGGAGGTGTTAGCATCTTCCTGTGGAGACTTTTTCCAGTCTCACAAGTTATCCAGAACTACGTAGGTCTGAGTTCCTCATTGGAGGATACGTAGGAGCAAGAGCCTCGCTTTTGTCGGCCACTTTCACAAGTTCTGTCATACTGACTTTTGAGTCATGCTGACGGGCGGAGATACCCGAGTGGTTATCCGTATAAACCTTTTTACTATCTGTAAGACGAAAATCCTGATAGCACGCAGAGACAAATTATGGTCATTCTGCGCCCTTTTGTCATCCAGAGGCGGCGGGCCCGATGACATGCGGAGACAAATTATGGTCATTCCGCACACCTTTTTCCATTCAGGCACAGTTGTGTCCGATGGCGCGCAGAGACAAATTATGGTCATTCTGCGCCCTTTTGTCATCCAGAGGCGGCGGGCCCGATGACATGCGGAGACAAATTATGGTCATTCCGCACACCCTTTTGCCATTCAGGCACAGTTGTGTCCGATGGCACGCAGAGACAAATAATGGTCATTCTGCGCCCTTTTGTCATCCAGAGGCGGCGGGCCCAATGACATGCGGAGACAAATTATGGTCATTCCGCACACCCTTTTGCCATTCAGGCACAGTTGTGTCCGATGGCACGCAGAGACAAATTATGGTCATTCTGCGCCCTTTTGTCATCCAGAGGTGGCGGGCCCGATGACATGCGGAGACAAATTATGGTCATTCCGCACACCCTTTTGCCATTCAGGCACAGTTGTGTCCAATGGCACGCAGAGACAAATTATGGTCATTCTGCGCCCTTTTGTCATCCAGAGGCGGCGGGCCCGATGACATGCGGAGACAAATTATGGTCATTCCGCACACCCTTTTGCCATTCAGGCACAATTGTGTCCGATGGCACGCAGAGACAAATTATGGTCATTCTGCGCCCTTTTGTCATCCAGAGGCGGCGAGCCCAATGACATGCGGAGACAAATTGTGGTCATTCCGCACACCTTTTTGCCTTTCGACACAGTTGTGTCCGATGGCACGCAGAGACAAATTATGGTCATTCTGCGCCCTTCGTCAATCGCGGCCGACAAGCCCGTTGACACGCGGAGATTTACATCATCTTCCGCGCTCACAAGATCTGTCATACTGACTTTTGAGTCACGCTGACGGGCGGAAATACCCGAGTGGTTATCCGTATAAACATTCTTTTGCTATCTGTAAGACAGAACGCTTGATAGCATGCAGAGACTGACATCGTCTTCTGCACCTTTTGTTCCCCCGGGGACAACAAGTCATTTGCATGTGGAGATGTTATGGTCACCCGCGACTCTCGTCAACCGAGAGGAACGAAATTAGTGTCTTATCTTTACTTCCCTTTTATCTCCAATAAAAGACAAGTAAAGAGGGGCAACTGTCATACCCTAATTTCGTCCGGGGACCTTTCCTTGATGACATGCAACTTTTGTTTGGTCCTTGTGAGGTGCTTGGCACCCATCATTAGGCAATTTGTGAAATTCCGGGTCATGCCGGAAAACAAAAGAAAATATTGATGCACAATCCGTAAGGTTCCGTGACACACCGGAAATCAAATGGAAGCATCGTTGCACAATTAGTGAGGTTCCGTAACATTCCGTAACTCAAAAAAGGGGATGATTATGTAATCCGCAAGGTTCCATAACATTACGGAAAGAAAACAAGTATCGTTACGAAATTCGTAAGTTTCCGTAACTTTACGAAAAAAGAATCACCAAAAAAGGCAAGGGGGTGTACTTAGTAAAAATGTGGGTGCAAATAGTAACCAGGCCCACTTGGGCCCTCCAGAAGATTCCTCCAGAAGGCTGTTGCTTCTGGAGGAAGCAACCCTGCTCGCCTGGGCGAGCTGGGTGGCAAGCTTCTCCCCCAATTTTCTATAAATAGGGGGAGAAGTGAAGTAGAAAAGGGTTCAGCCCCTTAGGCACTTCTCTCTCTTTCGAATTTGCTTAGGAAAATTGTTTCCGTGAAGAAAATCCAAGCCGAGGCGCTTCCGTAACATTTCCGTGAGTGATTTCGCGAAGGTTTTCGACCGTTCTTCGCCGTTCTTCATTCGTTCTTCATCGTTCTTCAGTCTTCAACGGGTAAGTACCTCAAACCAAGCTTTTCAATTCATTCTGTGTACCCGTGGTGGTCCACATTTGGTTTCATGTATTTTTATTCTCGTTTCATTCACTTTTTATACCCCCTTTTGACATGCTTAAGCCATTTTATTTAAGTCATTTCTCGCTTAACCTAAAAATAAAATAAATTTCCACCGATCGTTTGAATTGTATTATCCGTTAACTTTGGTTGAAATGAATTCCGACCGATCGGTCGTGCCGCAACCACGTTGGAAACCAAAAAAAGAGGTAAATAATAATAAAAAATAAAAAAAAAGGAAAAGATACCCCTTTAGTAAAATAAAGCGAAAAATCAATTGGACGTTTTCTCTTTGGGGTTTTCTCATTCTTAATCGAATTGACTAATAACTAAAGTGAAACTAAGGCTAAAATCAACTCGCCTAGTCAAGCTCTTCCACAAAAATAGGTTTTTTGAAGTTTATCATTTCAATTTCTTACTAAGTAAAATGGATCATTTTTAAGGTCCAACGCCTTAAAATGATCACCTTTCAAGTAAAAAAGAATCACTTGATTCACGCATAAGAAAGAACTACGTAGGTCTGATTTCCTCATCACAAATTGAGGAATACGTAGGAGCAAAGGGAAAACACCCTTGTCGACCACAAAAAGAGAAAAAATATAAAAAGGGTATAAAAGGATATAAAGACATAAAAAGGGAACGTAAAAATCAAGGTCATGTTTGCACATTCGATTAAAGGCTGCCGTCCCTTGGGACAGACGTGTGGGGTGCTAATACCTTCCCCGTGCGTAAATACAACTCCCGAACCTTTCACTTAAAAGTTCGTAGATCGCGTCTTTTACGGTTTTTCTGACGTTTTCCTCAAATAAACGATGGTGGCGACTCCGCACGTATTCCTTTCGTGGAACACGCATCCCGCGAGTCATGCGTCGCCCTCCCGCCGAAAGGTAGGTTGCGACAAAGCTCATAATATATCGAGATGCTCTTAGGATAAAAATGAAGCACACCGCAAATACAAACGGCCATAACTTTTCCTCCGGATCATCGAATAAGGAAACTAACCTATCGTGACGCTCAAAATTTAACATGGAAGACTCGGGTGAATTCGGAAAGCCATAACGTTTGACTCGGATTCCCGATTGAAGCTCATAATATATCGAGATGCTCTTAGGATAAAAACGAAGCCCATCGCAAATACAAACAACCATAACTTTTCCACCGGATCTCCTAATAAGGCGAGTAACCTATCGCGACGCTCAAAATATAACATGGAAAACACGGGTAAATTCCGACGGGCTAAAGTTTTGATTCTCATGTCCGATTGAGGCCCATAATATATCATGACGATTAAAAGTTGAAATGTAATGCCCATGCATATTCGGACGGCAATAACATTTGACTCGGATGCCCGATCTATGCTCATAATTTGTTGAGACGCTCATAGGAAAAAAATGAAGCCCATCGCAAATACAAACGACCATAACTTTTCCACCCGATCTCCGTATAAGCCAAGTAAGCTATCGCAATGCTCAAAATTTATCATGGAAAACTCGGGTGAATTCCGACGGGCAAAACTTTTGACTCGGATGTCCGATTGAGGCCGATAATATATCATTGGCCTCGAAAGCAGAAATGGACTGACCACGAAAATTCAGACAGCCATAACGTTTGACTTGGATTCACGATTGAAGCTCATAATATATCGTGATGCTCTTAGGATAAAAATGAAGCCCATCGCAAATACAAACGGCCATAACTTTTCCTCCGGATCTCCGAATAAGAAAAGTAACCTATCGCGACGCTCAAAATTTAACATGGAAGACTCGGGTGAATTCCAACGGGCTAAAGTATGTCCGATTGAGGCCCATAATATATCATCGCCCTTGAAAGTAGTAATGGACTGACCACGCAAATTCGGACAGCCATAACGTTTGACTCGGATTCCCGATTGAAGCTCATAATATATCGAGATGCTCTTAGGATAAAAATGAAGCCCATCGCAAACACAAACGACCATAACTTTTCCACTGGATATCCTAATAAGGCATGTAACCTATCGCGACGCTCAAAATTCAACATGGAAAACTCGGGTGAATTCCGAGGGGCTAAAGTTTTGACTCGCATGTCCGATTGAGGCCCATAGTATATCATGGCGATTAAAAGTTGAAATGGAATGCCCATGCATATTCGGACGGCCATAACCTTTGACTCGGATGCCTGATCTATGCTCATAATTTGTTGAGACGCTCTTAGGAAAAGAATTAAGCCCATCGCAAATACAAACGACCATAACTTTTCCACCGGATCTCCGTATAAGCCAAGTAAGCTATCGCGACGCTCAAATCTTATCATGGAAGACTCGGGTGAATTCTGACGGGCAAAACTTTTGACTTGAATGTCCCATTGAGGCCCGTAATATATCATCGCCCTCGAAAGAAGAAATGGACTGACCACGCAAATTCGGACAGCCATAATGTTTGACTCAGATTCCCGATTGAAGCTCATAATAGATCGAGATGCTCTTAGGATAAAAATGAAGCCCATCGCAAATACAAACGGCCATAACTTTTCCTCCGGATCTCCGAATAAGGATAGTAACCTATCGAGACGCTCAAAATTTAACATGGAAGACTCGGGTGAATTCCGACGGGCTAAAGTTTTGACTCGCATGTCCGATTGAGGTCCGTAATATATCATGGCGATTAAAAGTTGAAATGGAATGACCACGCATATTCGGACGGCCATAACGTTTGACTCGGATGCCTAATTGATGTGCCATCATTTTCTTCTATTTTCTAAACCCTTTTTGCACCATTTTAATTACTGATTGGTCTTAATTGTCAATTAATCAGGCAGTTTTATTATTTGGGCTCATTTAGCTAATTTGATGTTTTTAATCTAATTTCAGGAATTAATGAAACATTGGGCTTAATCCGGATTTTGGTTATGGACTTGAAGAGAGCAAATAAAGCAGCTCTTACCTTAGTTAATTTCTAATTAGGAAATTTCACAATTTTATTTTATGTTGTTCAGTGTTTATTTCGTTTTGGGCCAGAGTATTGTAATAGGGCCCAGTGACTTTGAGTGACTCTTTTTAAATAGCAGCCTTGGGATTCGTGCAATGCATTATGTTATGCTATTTTCATTATTCAGAGCTTTGGTTTTAGGTTTTCACGTTTTTCTGTTCCCTTGTTACGATTTTCGTTCTTAATGCAAATTTCCGTTTTCTGCTTCTAATTACGAGTTCATTCTTGCTTCTTCTTCTACTTTCATTTACGTTTCTGTCTCATTTACGTTTCTGTTCATTTACGTTTCTGCTTCATGTTTCATTTGCGTTTTCTGTTTGAATCCATGGAAGGCTAGATTTTTTGGTGTTGTTTCCTTTTGAGGACGAAGCCCAACTCTCTTTGAGGTTTCGCTTGTAATGTGGTTTCTTGGCAGTTTTCCCTTCACCAGTTATCCCAATTTCGTGAATATTAATCAGTGCACGCTTCATGTTCGATTAATTGCCTCTGAGCCTAACTTGCGTTCATGCTTAATGGACGAAGGGCTAACTGGTGTATGTGGTGCCTAATCACGTATTGAAAACCCTAAGTTGATTTTCGCTTAGTAAATTGAAATAGGGTTGGATTAAGTGGTTGACTGTAAGGGATGAATTCTCTATAACCCAGTGTCATACCCTAATTTCGTCCGGGGACCTGTGCTAGGTGGCATGCAACTTGTGTTTGGTCATTTTGAGGTGCTTGGCACCCATCATTAGGCAATTTGTGGAATTCCGTGACGTGCCGGAAATCAAAAGAAAATATTGATGCACAATCCGTAAAAATTCCGTGACACACCGGAAATCAAAAGGAAGCATCGTTGCACAAATAGTGAGGTTCCGTAACATTCTGTAAGTCAAAAAGGGGATGATTATGTAATCCGCAAGGTTCCGTAACATTACGGAAAGAAAACAAGTATCGTTACGAAATTCGTAAGTTTCCGTAACTTTACGAAAAAAAGAATCACCAAAAAATGCAGGGGGGGTGTATTTAGTAAAAATGGGGGTGCAAATAGCAACCAGGCCCACTTGGGCCCTCCAAAAGATTCCTCCAGAAGGCTGTTGCTTCTGGAGGAAGCAACCTTGCTCGCCTGGGCGAGCTGAGCTCGCCTGGGCGAGCTGGGTGGCAAGCTTCTCCCCCAATTTTCTATAAATAGGGGGAGAAGTGAAGTAGAAAAGGGTTCAGCCCCTTAGGCACTTCTCTCTCTCTCGAAATAGCTGAGGAAAATTAGTTCCGTGAAGAAAATCCAAGCCGAGGCGCTTCCGTAACGTTTCCGTGAGTAATTACGCGAAGATCCTCGACCGTTCTTCAAGATTCATCGTTCGTTCTTCGTTTTCTTCAGTCTTCAACGGGTAAGTACCTCAAACCAAGCTTTTCAATTCATTCTATGTACCCGTGGTGGTCCACATTTTGTTTCATGTATTTTTATTATCGTTTTCATTTACTTTTTATACCCCCTTTTGACATGCTTAAGCCATTTATTTAAGTCATTTCTCGCTTAATCTAAAAATAAAATAAATTTCCACCGATCGTTTGAATTGTATCATCCGTTAATTTTGGTTAAAAAGAATTCCGACCGTTCGGTCGTGCCGTAACCAAGTTGGAAATAAAAAAAGAGGTAAAATAATAAAATAATAATAAAAATACCTTTTAGTAAAATAAAGCAAAAAATCAATCGGACGTTTTCTCTTTGGGATTTTTCATTCTTAATTGAAATTGACTAATAACTAAAGCGAAACTAAGGCTAAAATCAACTCGCCTAGTCAAGCTTGTCCACAAAAATAGGTTTTTGAAAGTTTATCATTTCAGCTTCTTACTAAGTAAAATGGATCATTTTTAAGGTCCAACGCCTTAAAATGATCACCTTTCAAGTAAAAAAGAGTCACTTGATTCACGCATAAGAAAGAACTATGTAGGTATGATTTCCTCATCCCAATTGAGGAATACGTAGCAGTAAAGGGAAATACCCTTGTCGACCCCAAAAAGAGAAAAAATATAAAAAGGGTATAAAGGATATAAGGACGTAAAAGGGAACATAAAAATCTAAGTCATGTTTGCACATTTGATTATAGGCTGCCGTCTCTTATGACGGACGTGTGGGGTGCTAATACCTTCCCCATGCGTAAATACAACTCCCGAGCCTTTCACTTAAAAAGTTCGTAGATCGCGTCTTTTCCGGTTTTTCCGACGTTTTCCTCAAATAAACGTTGGTGGCGACTCCGCGCGTATTCCTTTCGTGGAACACGCATCCCGCGAGTCACGCGTCGCCCTCCCGCCGAAGGGTAGGTTGCGACAGTTGGCGACTCCACTGGGGACTATTTTTAGAGAGTTAGGCCATTTAATCTTGTGCAATGTTTTATCATGACTTTCTCCTTTGTTGGTTTCCCTTTATTTTTTATGTTCTTGTGTATATAAACTCTTTGTCGCTTTTAGTGCGTTTTAAAATGTATGCATGAGGTAAATATTTATTCATTTGATGCACACAAACACCAACACTATTTGCACACACTGTGAGTTGAAAAAGGGCCCTATACCCGGGTTCATGGGAACATAAGGAGTGGAGGTGAATCTGCGATCATGCTAGGTCTCCGACTTGCTTGATTACAGTGAACCCTCATCTAGAGTTTTTCTCTTTGAAAACATATTGTTGCTAGTAGTCCCTACTGCTGCTGTATGTTCTTCGAAGGGGATGATACCTCTAGAAACTATCAAGAGAGATATGACTACCTTGGGGGTTATCACTAAAAGCCTAGTTAGCTCTCTCCCTTATAGGTCCCTTAAATAGGGGCACGGAGCAAACACGATGCGTGCCATTTTTTCACACTGCCATGCATAAGTATCATATACCCTTTTTGCTTATATTCAGTAAGTATTGTCATACTATGTACATTCCCGTATTGCACCTTTTGCATATGCATCGCACACGGGTTCTGTCTTGATCCCCTCTATAGACAAATCAACCGAGGGTCCGGGTCACCGTCTTAAATACATACGTTGGGGCACTTTGCTACCCCTAGACGTTGTGTCTAAAAAGGAGATAGTTTCCTGGGCTCCCGCATTCCTAAATTACTTCTGTGTCATATGCATTCCTTCATGCATTCATCCATTCCACCCATGAGATATCGGAGTTTTGATTTGCACCAACTTTTTGTCTCACTTTAGTAAGCATGGGGACAAATCAAACCAGCAAGAGGTTTTACCAAGTCAAGGTTAAAGGCCTAGATACCACCAGCATCAAGGAATTAGGGCGGTTGATGGAACCTCTCCAAATGCAAGCCTTCCGCAAGACTTACGGAAAGATCTTAGATTTGACCATAGCAGAGGTATCCATAGAAGCCATTGCATCACTCACCCAATACTACGACCAGCCTTTGAGATGCTTTACGTTCGGAGACTTCCAATTGGTACCGACCATTGAAGAATTTGAGGAGATTCTAGGATGTCCTCTCGGGGGAAGAAAACCATATCTTTTCTCCGGGTGTCTCCCCTCTTTGAGCAGAATTGCAACTGTGGTCAAGGATTCAGCAAGAGGTTTGGACCGCGTAAAACAAACTCGAAACGGCATAGCGGGCCTACCACGGAAGTACCTAGAAGACAAAGCGAGGGATATGGCAAATCAATAAGATTGGGTCCCGTTTATGGATGTGTTAGCATTGCTAATCTTTGGGGTCGTCCTCTTTCCAAACGTAGATGGTTTGGTGGACCTAGCCGCAATCGACGCTTACCTTGCATACCACCATAGCAAGGAAAGTCCGGTGGTAGCTGTCTTGGCAGATTTATTTGACACATTTGACCGAAGGTGCGAGAAGAGTAGCGCACGGATTATTTGTTGTTTGCCCGCTCTCTGTGTTTGGTTGGTTTCACACCTGTTCCAGCAAGACACAAGGCATCCATGTCCGCTCCAAAGCCATCGCTCATGTGCTGAAAATAGAAGAATAGATTGGGACCAACTTTTGGCTGGGATAGGAGATAGAACAATCAATTGGTTCCCCCGATGGAAGGAAGGAAAGGAGGGAGTCCTTTTCTCATGTGGAGGGTACCCAAACATTCCGCTGATAGGAACGAGGGGTTGTATTAACTACAATCCCGCGCTCGCTATAAGGCAACTAGGGTACCCCATGAGAGGAGCACCGATGGAAGAAAGCATGTCTCCTTTCCTTGTGAGAGATTTCGGTGCGCAAAATTTCAAGGCTATACAAAGAATCGATAAGGCATGGGAAACCCCGTTAAGGAAAGATCAAGAACTTAGGGGCATTCGCAATGGCATCATTGGTGGTTACCATGAATGGCTGAAAGTTCATATATGAGGTTTAGATTGGCTCGCCAAGTTAAAAGTCGTCAACGAAGAGAGTTTCGAAGCACCGGAAGAGGACGAAGAAGTCCAAGCTCTCAAAAATAAGTTAGGAAAGGCGAAACTTGCCAAGGAGAAGTTCAAGTTAGCCGCTACACACATCTGGAAGGAATGTGCCGGATTACGGGAAGAGAATGCAACTACCGCAAGAGCCCTTGAACAAGAGACCAAGAGGGCTCGCAAGGAAGAGTATGGCCGTAACAAATTTCACGGAGCTCTGTGGGGTAGCAACAGTGAACTCAAGCTGCGAAGGGAAGAGAGGGACCAGTCGCGAGCACATAGCATGGTCTTGAAAGAGGAGTTAGTTGCCTGTTCAAGGTCCAAAAGAAGCTTGTCTCGACGTTTATGCGAGACGGAGACCAACATGCTAGCTATCATCGCCAAGTACCAAGAAGAGTTAAGTCTAGCCACGGCCCACGAGCATAGGGTCGCGGACGAATATGCCCAAGTATACGCGGAAAAAGAGGCTAGAGGAAGGGTGATCGACTCTTTACACCAAGAGGCAACCATGTGGATGGATCGGTTTGCTCTTACCTTGAACGAGAGTCAAGAACTTCCCCGATTGTTAGCCAAGGCCAAGGCAATGGCGGACACCTACTCCGCCCCCGAAGAAATTCATGGGCTTCTCGGCTATTGTCAGCATATGATAGACTTAATGGCCCATATAATTAGAAACCGCTAGGAAACTTGTATGGTCTCTCAGATCTTGACTAGATACGACTTTCTGAAATAAAATGAGTTGGTCCCATGTTTCTACTCCAAAAAGCTTGTGCGAATCAAATCACTCCTGCATTTTATCTCTAGCATGCATTCTTTCTTTCTTTACCCACTCCTCATGTTTGGTTTTTTAGGGAAAAACACCATAACTAAACGCGCCACAAGGAATCCCTATCGCACCAGATCCAAATCTAGAACGATGGGTGATCAAGAGGAGACATAGGAACAGATGAAAGCCGACATGTCGGCTCTGAAAGAACAGATGGCTTCCATGATGGAGGCCATGTTAGGAATGAGGCAGCTCATGGAGAAAAACGTGGCCACCGCTGCCGCTGTCAGTTCGGCTGCCGAAGCAGACCAAACTCTCTTGGCTACCGCGCGCCATCCTCCCTCAAACATAGTAGGACGAGGAAGGAACATGCTGGGGCATGACGGCAACCCTCATCTGGGATACAACCGAGCGGCTTACCCTTATGGATTGCCGCCCAACTACTCACCACCCGTCCTGCAAGACGATGCGGGCCATATTGCTTCTCCCGTCCTTGAAAGAGAGCCCCCTCAACAGCCCGACGAGGTCCACGAAGACCCTCAAGACTATGCTCGAAGGGATGTCGAGTTCTATCCCCCGATCCCCGAAGGGCCGGCACCCAGCACGTTGCCTCAGCCCAACATCACGACACAACCAATAGTTTTGTCCATGGAAGGACCGCCCCCGGCAACTGAAGAAAGGAGGAAGCTCGATCTCCTCGAGGAAAGACTGAGGGCCGTGGAAGGATTTGGTGACTATCCGTTCGCAGACATGACGGATCTCTGCTTAGTACCCGATGTTGTTATCCCTCCGAAGTTCAAAGTACCGGACTTCGACAAGTATAAAGGGACGACTTGTCCCAAGAACCATCTCAAGATGTACTGTCGCAAGACGGGCGCACACTCTAAGGATGAGAAGCTATTAATACACTTTTTTCAAGATAGCTTGGCCGGAGCCGCGGTAGTTTGGTACACTAATTTGGAAGCTTCCCGTATCCGTACTTGGAAGGATCTGATTACTGCCTTCCTAAGGCAATATCAGTATAATTCCGATATGGCTCCCGATCGCACTCAGCTGCAGAATATGTTCAAGAAAGAAGGCGAAACCTTTAAAGAATACGCACAGCGGTGGAGAGACCTGGCAGCACAAGTGGCTCCTCCCATGGTCGAGAGAGAGATGATCACTATGATGGTAGACACTTTGCCAGTGTTCTATTATGAGAAGCTAGTAGGTTACATGCCGTCCAGCTTCGCGGACCTAGTGTTCACCGGGGAAAGAATCGAGGTAGGATTGAAAAGAGGAAAGTTCGATTACGTTTCCTCCACGAGTGCGAATGCCAAAAGAATCGGGACAACGGGGGCAAAAAGGAAGGAAGGAAATGCCCATGCCATCTCTTCAACGCCCGCATGGGTCAAACCCCCGCAGACCCCTCATGGAACCCATCAGTATGCGCAACATCACCCGAGCTTCTCGGCTCACACCGGGAACGCCTCTAGTTCAGCACCTGTGCAGCCTAAGGCACCCACCCAGAGGGAAGCTCCCCCAGTTCCAACTCCGAACACAACTCGCCCGGCCGGCAATTCCAATGCAATAAGGAACTTCCCTCCGAGGCCATTTCAAGAATTCACCCCACTCCCAATGACGTATGAAGACCTCTTGCCGTCCCTCATCGCCAACCAATTGGTCGTGGTAACTCCCGGAAAGGTCTTCCAACCCCCTTTCCCAAAGTGGTATGACCCTAACGCAACTTGCAAGTACCATGGGGGTGCCCCGGGGCATTCCATTGAAAAATGCTTGGCCTTTAAACACAAGGTCCAACATTTGATAGATGCTGGATGGCTGACTTTCCAAGAGGATCGGCCCAATGTGAAAACCAACCCGCTCGCCAATCATGGAGGGGGAGCGGTTAATGCCGTGGAGTCCGATAGGCCGCGCAGGTCTAAACCTTTGAGGGACGTGGCAACCCCTAGGAGGTTTATCTTTGAGGCCCTACAAAAAGGAGGTGTGATTCCCCATAGTGGGCGTAAGGAGGATTCCTGTTTGCTGCATTCCGGCGAGCTGCATAACATGGAAACGTGTTTGGAAGTGGAGGAATTGTTACAGCGGATGATAGATCAGGGTCGACTGGAAGTCGGCAGTAAAGGAAGAGAAGAACAGCACATATGCATGCAGTCCACGGATGGGAGCAGTGTTGCGAAGCCCAAACCCTTGGTGATATACTTCACCAAGGGCACAGCTTCGCAAAAGGCCGGACACCCCTTGGCAGCTAAACCTGTCCCTTTCCCATACCAAAATAGCCACGCAGTCCCATGGAGATATACACCTCTGAGGGAGAAGGAAGAAGAAGCCACCGACGTCAGCTCGTTGTCGGCTAAGGTAACAAATATCACGAGACTGGGTGGTGTGACCCGTAGCGGTCGTGTGTTTGCGCCTCCGGACCTACCAGTCCAACCCGCGAACGTCAAGGGGAAAGCAAAAGTGGTGGAGGAACAAGATGACGAAGCACCCCTCACTTCGAATAAAGATATTCCGGCGAAAGGTCTTCCGGAGAAAAAGGATGGTAAAAAGGAGGTGTCGCTAGAGGAAGCCAGCAAGTTCCTCCGTATAATTCAGCAGAGCAAATTCAAGGTTATCGAACAGCTCAACAAAACCCCGGCCAGGGTCTCGGTGTTGGAGTTACTTATGAGCTCCGAGCCTCATCGGGCTCTACTAGTAAAAGTTTTGAACAAGGCCCACGAGGCCCAAGACATCTCAATAGAAGGTTTCAGAGGGCTGGTCAATAATATCACTGCCAACAACTATCTCGCCTTCGCCGAAGAAGAAATCCCCGCCGAGGGGAGAGGGCATAATAAAGCTTTGCACGTATCAGTCAAGTGTATGGACCATATCGCAGCCAAGGTGCTCATCGATAATGGTTCCAGTTTAAACGTGATGCCTAAGAGCACTTTGGAGAAATTACCATTCAATGCTTCCCACCTAAAGCCGAGTTCAATGGTGGTTCGTGCCTTCGACGGCACCCGCCGAGAGGTTAGGGGAGAGATCGACCTCCCAATACAGATAGGCCCTCACACCTGTCAAGTTACCTTCCAAATAATGGATATTAACCCCCCCTACAGCTGTCTGTTGGGGCGTCCGTGGATCCACTCGGTGGGAGTTGTTCCCTCTACACTCCACCAAAAGTTGAAATTTGTAGTGGAAGGGCATCTGGTCATCGTATCAGGCGAGGAAGACATCTTGGTGAGCTGACCATCCTCTATGCCTTATGTGGAGGCCGCAGAGGAGTCATTAGAAACTGCTTTCCAGTCTTTCGAGGTGGTAAGCATTTCCTCCGTGGATTCCTTCTCTGGGCAAGCTTGCCTGCCCGATGTAGCAGTAATGATGGCCTGAGTTATGTTGGGGAATGGTTACGAACCCAGAATAGGTTTAGGCAAAGACAACGGCGGCATAACTAGCCTGATAAATGCCAAAGGAAATCGTGGGAAGTACAGGTTAGGCTATAAACCCACTCAGGCAGATATAAAGAGAAGCATCGCGGGAACGAAGAGCGGTAGTCAAAGCACGCGGTTGAGACAAGAAGGTGAAGGAAGCCCACCCTGCCACATAAGTAGGAGCTTTATAAGCGCGGGTCTGGGGGACGAAGGTCAAGTGGTCGCGATATACGAAGATGATGTTCCGAGTACATTGGATGTGGTATGACCATGCCCTCCTGATTTCCAGCTGGGAAATTGGCGAGTGGAGGAACGCCCCGACATTTACGCAACGAACATAATGTAAACCTTTACGGTTTTAAAAGCTCTATAGTTGGGCCTAGGCTTTAGAGTTTTTCTTTTGTTAAGGCTTTGTGTCTTTTGTTTTTGAATTTATAATACAAGGATCTTTCTTCATTTGTTCCTACGTCTCTACCCATTCTCATCCATTTGCATGTTTACTTCTTTATTTTTAAAACGGTAGATCCGATGACGAGTCCCTCGAAGGTACTGATACCTGGGACCCGCCTATCAACTTCGAGCAAGAAACGAATCAAACGGAAGATGAAGGGAACGAGGATGTGGGACTTCCCCCGGAATTAGAAAGGATAGTCGCCCATGAGGACCAAGAAATGGGGCCTCATCAAGAAGAAACAGAACTAGTAGACTTGGGAATTGGCAGTGGAAAAAGGGAAGTAAAGATAGGCACAGGTATTACCGCACCTATCCGTGAAGAATTAATAACCCTGCTAAGAGACTACCAAGACATCTTTGCTTGGTCGTACCAAGATATGCCCGGTTTGAGTTCTGACATTGTACAACACCGATTACCTCTAAATCCCGAGTGTTCCCCGGTAAAGCAGAAACTGAGAAGGTTCACCCGAAACATCCTTGAAGATAAAAGAAGAAGTGAAGAAGCAATTTGACGCTGGTTTTCTGGCCATCGCTCGGTACCCAGAATGGGTTGCCAACATTGTACCAGTCCCTAAGAAGGATGGGAAAGTACGAATGTGTGTGGATTATCGGGACCTGAATCGGGCCAGTCCCAAGGACAATTTTCCTTTACCACACATCGATATCCTTGTAGATAATACGGCCAATTTCGCCTTGTTTTCCTTCATGGATGGTTTCTCCGGTTACAATCAGATAAAGATGGCGCCAGAAGATATGGAAAAGACTACCTTTGTCACCCTGTGGGGGATATTCTGTTACAAGGTGATGTCCTTTGGGCTCAAGAATGTCGGGGCAACTTATCAACGGGCCATGGTAGCTTTGTTCCATGATATGATGCACCAAGAGATCGAGGTCTACGTGGACGACATAATTGCTAAATCTAAATCCGAGGAAGAACACCTTGTCAACTTGCGGAAGTTGTTCGAAAGGCTTAAGAAATATCAATTAAGGTTGAACCCCGCCAAGTGTACCTTTGGGGTCAAATCAGGGAAATTGCTTGGTTTCATTGTAAGCCAGAAAGAGATAGAGGTAGACCCCGAAAAGGTGAAGGCTATCCTTGAGATGCCGGAACCCCGTACAGAGAGGCAAGTCCGAGGTTTCCTAGGACGCTTGAATTATATTGCCAGATTCATATCGCAGCTCACCGCCATTTGTGAGCCGTTGTTCAAACTCTTACGCAAAAACCAAACTGACCGCTGGAACGAGGGTTGCCAAGAGGCTTTCGGAAGGATCAAGAAGTGCCTCATGAATCCCCCTGTGCTTATGCCACCAGTACCTAGAAGGCCTCTCATCTTGTACATGACAATCTTGGACGAGTCAATGGGGTGTATGCTGGGGCAACATGACGAATCCGGAAAGAAAGAGCGCGCTATTTACTACCTAAGTAAGAAGTTCACGACCTGTGAAATGAATTACTCCTTGCTCGAAAGAACGTATTGTGCTTTAGTATGGGCATCCCATCGCCTAAGGCAGTACATGCTGAGCCATACTACCTGGTTGATATCCAAGATGGACCCAGTCAAGTACATCTTTGAAAAGCCAGCTCTCACAGGACGAATCGCCCGGTGGCAAGTCCTGCTATCCGAGTTTGATATAGTTTACGTCACCCAAAAGGCGATAAAAGGAAGTGCCTTGGCAGATTATTTGGCTCAGCAGCCTCTTAACGACTATCAGCCCATGCATCCCGAATTCCCGGATAAGGACATCATGGCCTTGCTTGAGGAAAAATTGGACGAAGATCGGGACAAATGGACTGTATGGTTTGACGGAGCGTCGAATGTTCTAGGCCATGGCGTTGGAGCAGTATTGGTCTCTCCGGACAATCAATGTGTACCTTTCACAGCCAGGCTAGGATTCGACTGCACCAACAACATGGCCGAATATGAAGCATGTGCCCTGGCCGTCCAGGCAGCGATTGACTCCAATGTCAAACTACTCAAGGTGTACGGCGAGTCAGCGTTGGTAATCCATCAGCTGAGAGGGGAATGGGAAACTAGAGATCCCAAGTTGATACCCTACAAATCCTATATCAAGGAATTGGCTAAGACCTTTGATGAGATCTCCTTCCATCATGTTCCCCGCGAGGAAAATCAAATGGCGGATGCGCTTGCTACTTTTGCGTCTATGTTCCAGCTAACGCCGCACGAGGATCTACCATACATTGAATTTTGGTGTCGTGGCAAACCCGCGCATTGTTGCCAAGTAGAGGAGGAACGGGACGGTAAGCCTTGGTATTTCGACATCAAGCGATATGTCGTAAGCAAAGAATACCCGCCAGAGATTGCCGACAATGATAAGAGGACATTGAGAAGATTGGCGGCCGGTTTCTTCATGAGCGGAAGCATACTATATAAGAGAAACCACGACATGACACTCCTGCGGTGCGTGGATGCCAAAGAGGCGAACCACATGATTAAGGAAGTCCATGAGGGCTCGTTTGGAACGCACGCCAATGGGCATGCTATGGCCAGAAAGATCCTAAGGGCATGTTATTATTGGCTTACCATGGAAAGTGATTGTTGTGTCCATGTAAGGAAATGCCACAAATGTCAAGCGTTCGCAGACAATGTCAATGCTCCACCGCATCCTCTGAATGTCATGTCCGCCCCTTGGCCTTTCTCCATGTGGGGAATAGATGTCATCGGGGCCATTGAGCCCAAGGCCTCGAATGGTCATCGCTTCATCCTCGTGGCGATAGATTATTTCACCAAGTGGGTCGAGGCGGCCTCCTACACCAATGTCACGAGGGGTGTAGTGGTCAGGTTCATTAAGAGAGAGATCATCTGCCGATACGGTTTGCCAAGGAAGATTATCACGGACAATGGCACCAACCTGAATAACAAGATGATGAGGGAAATGTGCGAGGAGTTTAGAATCCAACATCACAATTCCACACCCTACCGACCAAAGATGAACGGAGTCGTGGAAGCGGCCAATAAAAATATCAAAAAGATTATCCAAAAGATGACCGTGTCGTACAAAGATTGGCACGAGATGCTCCCATTCGCGTTACACGGTTACCGAACTTCAGTACGAACGTCAACTAGGGCAACGCCGTTCTCATTGGTATATGGGATGGAGGCTGTGCTACCGTTTGAGGTAGAAGTCCCGTCATTAAGGATCTTGGTGGAATCCGGATTAAAGGAATCAGAGTGGGCTCAAACGCGCTATGACCAGCTCAACCTCATTGAAGGTAAGCGCTTAACGACCATGAGTCATGGGCGCTTGTACCAGCAAAGAATGAAGAATGCATTCAACAAGAAGGTACGCTTGCGCAAGTTCCATAAGGGAGACCTTGTGCTAAAGAAAATGTCCCATGCTGTCAAGGACAATCGAGGAAAATGGGCCCCAAACTACGAAGGGCCTTTTGTTGTGAAGAGGGCTTTTTCCGGAAGAGCCCTGGTGTTTACCAACATGGATGGCGAAGAGCTACCTTCACCCGTGAACTCTGATGTCGTCAAGCGATATTATGCTTAGAATCTGGGGCAATTAAGGATGTCCCTGCATGTTCTTTATCTTTATGTGTTTTCTGGGTTTCCCCCAGGGATTCCCCGTCTATTGTATCTCTCGTTACAATCTTTTAAAGAAGTGAATGTGGGTTCGAGGCTTTAGTCCTCACGTTGGTTTTAAACCTTGTGTTAATTTGTGATCTCCTGAGCCCTTCCGCTCAGTTCATGGGATGCCCCAAGCGCTTAATTAAAATTGAACCTAAACCAACTTTCACTAAAATTTGCTGCGTTTGAAAACATTCATGCATACGCATACGCATGCATATTGTTGTGGTAAAACACGGGCAGGATCATCTTGAGCTACCTTCTGGGGTATAGACAAAGCTAAAACAGCAGAAACCAATCAAGGTAAGACAACGACGCGGTCGAGATTTGCCACACCTTGTTGTTTCTTACTTGCAGGTACATAGGGACGGATGCAAGTGGGGATGGGGTCACGACCGACCGATCGTTGCCCCTTCTCTGTGCTAAACAAGCAGAGAACGTCGCGCAAGGCAGCCCAGTATCCTTTGAATTCGCAGTATTTTACTACTATTGCTTGTTTTTTTTAAGTAATTAACGCCTAATTCTAACTTAAGTAGGCTCAAATAGGCAAAACGCTAACCCATAAGGAAGGAGGGGACATGGTTAATGTTCCCCTCAAAAAAAAAAAAGTGCAGGTTAGCTCGCCTGGGCGAGCAACCCCTGCACCAAAATATAAAAAATGAAGAAGGGGGACGTTTTTGCATTCAAAAAATTCTTTTCCCCCATTCAAAAGCAACACCCATGGAATTTACGAGTTTGCAGCCCTAGGGTCACTGTTTTTCGCATTTTTTGATTCCGTTTTGCGCTTTTATTCATCACCAACAAGTAAGTATTCCATCCTTAAGCTTTCTAGGTTTTCATTGGTGTATTTTGATCTCCTTTTGGTGCTCTAAATTGTGGGAATGTGCTCAAATATGTGGGGCAATTTTGGTTTGTTTTCTTGCTTGATTGGGTTGAATTGGGGGTTTGTATGAGATGGCCCTAGGCCTATAATGCATTTTGAAGCAATGGGACATGCCACATTGTCCCCGTTCTCTTGCTATTGATGCCTAAACGCGCGCCCGCCAAGTGTTCGGTGAAATGCCTCAATGGCATTAGCGCGTGATTTTTGTAGGGAAACAACCTATGGGACAATTTGGTTTGCACATGTTTTCTATTTTTTGGGACATGTATTCAGTTTCGTAAGGGCTAGAGTAATTGCCCCACATATATCCTAGGCCTAGGAACCAAAGTTTTTATGCAAGAGAACACAAGAGTGGGTGCATATTGGGTGAAGCTACCCTTTTTGGCCAGCAATCAGCTATGAGCCACGCTACAATAGTTTCCCTACGCCTAGATGTTTAGGAATTTTGTTCATCATAAATGTGTAGGTGTAGAATAGGTAGCAAAATACCTTTGGAAATTTACACTTTGGGCGTGGTAGCAAAATACTTGGATGTATGTACATGTAATTTTTGGTAGTCAAAATGTCTCACAAGAAATATATATATGTTGCATTTTATGTAAAGAAAATACCTTACAAAGATACTTTTTAATTTGAATGCCATTTTAGTCAGCAAAAGAAAATATACTTGAATTTGCATGCGACTTTAGGTAGCAAAAACACTTGAATAAAGCATGAAATGTAGCACCTTATTGTGTAGGTAGCCAAGATTCATCACGAAGTTTGTGTATGTATAGGTATTAGAAATACCAGAATGTGCACGTATGCAATTTTTGGTAGCCAAAGTGCTTTGAGCATGCATGTATGTAAATTTAGCAAAGAAAATGCATGTGATGTAGGTAGCAAATACACCTTGGAAGTACATATAAGTGATCTAGGTAACGAAGGTGCCTTGATTGTGCATGGGTGCATTTTTCTTAGTTAGAAGAATATCTTGTGCGAGTGAGTGTTCGTAAGGGAGTATGTGCATGAGTTTGCTCTAAATTTACATTGATGTTTGTGTTTATTGGAGGAGGTTGTATGCTATTTTTGTTTTAAGAGTAGCATTTCTTGGTAAAACTAACTTTCCAAATGTTTGCCTTCGCAGGAAATGGCCCCGAGGAAGCTGGCCTCAAAGAGGTCCAAGAAGGATAAAGTGGCCAAAGGAACCAGTTCCGCTCCCGAGTATGACAGCTACCGCTTTAGGAGCGCTGAACACCAGCAGCGCTTCGAGGCCATCAAGGGATGGTCATTTCTCCGGGAGCGACGCGTCCAGCTCAGGGACGATGAGTATACCGATTTCCAGGAGGAGATAGTTCGCTGGCGGTGGGCATCACTGGTTACCCCCATGGCCAAGTTCGACCCAGACATAGTCCTCGAATTTTATGCCAATGCTTGGCCTACGGAGGAGGGCGTGCGAGATATGAGATCCTAGGTGAGGGGTCAGTGGATCCCGTTCGATGCGGATGCTATCAGCCAGTTCCTGGGATATCCTTTAGTGCTGGAAGAGGGCCAAGAGTGCGAGTATGGCCAGAGGAGGAACCGGTCCGATGGTTTTGATGAGGAGGCCATCACCCAGTTGTTGTGTATACCGGGGCAGGATTTTGCCTGAACTGCTGCAGGGAGGCGAGTGCGAATCATGCGCACCAACATGACCACCCTGACCCAGATGTGGATGACGTTGCTGCTCAGCAACATTCTGCCCAGCGATCATAATTCCGATCTCCCTTTGCCGAAGTGTCAGCTGGTGTACGCCATCCTGACATGGATGAGTATTCACGTGGCTCAGTTGATCGTTGATGCCATCTATCTATTTGCAGGTATGGCGCCGACCAGGCACCCTTTGGACCTAGATAAGTCCAACAGGGCCCTGGGATTTCCCGCACTGATCACAGGACTCTGCCAGTCGTTCGGAGTCCCCGTTGCACCTACCAAGGTGATTCGGCCGCCCATCACCCGGGCTTTTATTGAGAAGTACTGCACCCAGAGACAGGCTCAGGGTGATGCTCCACAGGCCTCAGGCGCGCCACCACCACCTCATCAGGCTGGCCCGGCTGGGTCGTTTGACGTGGAGCAGTATTTACGGCATTTGGTTCGCCAGCAGGCGGCCAACCACCGGGCACACGTACAGACCCATGATTGTCTTTACCAGCTGAGCCTCAGCATGCAGAGCCAGGGCTTCGCTTCTTTTTCATGCCCTACTCCAGACCAGTTCAGGGCAGAGGTCGCATGGCCCGGGGATTGGCCCGAGGCCCAAGCAGGAGAGGCACCCCCAGGGGCTCCCGACGATGGAGAGGAGGCCCACGAGGACGAGGAGATGGCTGATTTGCTTGACTTCTTGGGAGGGAGTGGAGCTACATGACTGGGAGATCCCCAGATTCATGTTTTCTTTCATATTTCTTTTATCATTTTTTATGTTATGTTATTTTTTTTTTTACTTGGGAGACTAATGTTTGTTTTTGTTGTTTCGATTGTCATTTGTACAGCGCATACATTTTTGTTTGGATTGTTGCGTTAGCGCTTATATCATTATTATCGATGATGTTTATTTGAAATTCTGGAACCGTGTAGAGTTTTTTGCTTAGGAACATTGTCCAAAAAATAAAACAAACCAAAATCATCATGATAAAAATATAAAAAAAGAAAGAGAGAGCAAGTAAGGAGAAAAAGAAGGAAAATAGAAGATAAAGAACCAACATGTTTTTTTTGAAAGAGATGATTTCCGACTTTTGTTTGAAAAGAAAATTCGCCGATCATAGCTAGTTTTTGAAAAAAATGTGTGTACACCTGAAGGGTGAATGCTGTGAAAATTTTCCCGGACGCCCAAAATGGACTCGGATGAATGCACAAATGGATAAAAGAACATATTTTGGAAACGTTGGGCTGACTAAAATAGAGGAAATGAATCCTGAGCCCTAGCATCACATGACCATAAAAATTTGACGCTTGAGTGTCCACATAGGTGCATGCATGACCAGTTTTGCATAAAGTTTCCAAATCATCATTTTTGCATTTGTGTCATGGAAATAATATGGGGCATCCCTTTTTATCCTTGAACCAAACCAATCCCTGACATGTATCATGTCTAGCCATTCTACAAGCCTTGAGCCAAAATCCTAAATCACCATAACCCTTGACCCAAGGTGAGAATGTCGATCCTTACCCTCTGAAGCAAAAAAAAAGAAGAGAAGGAAAATTTCCAATCAAAGAGAAAGCAAAAAAAGGAAAGGAAATTACCAATCAAAGAGTGGGAGAAAGCGAAAAGAAAAGAAAGAAAATTCCCAACCAAAGGATGGGAGAAAGCAAAAAAGGAAGGAAAGAAAGCTCCCGATCAAGGATCGAAAGGAAACAGAAGAAATGTGCAGAAAGGTCTTTGGACCAGACAATATCTGAACAATACAGAATTGTCACCAAATACACAAAAAGGAGGAAAGGAAACCACAACCTAAAGTGGTCTTCTCCCTTTGATCGCCAACCAAAATCCTGTGCGTCGGTGACTTGCTCGCCTCGCGTCAAACAAAAACAGAAAAGGAAAAAGCCAAAAAAATCAAAAGCCGAAAAACCCACCAAAAGAACCCATCCCCAAGGGAAGTCCTATTGATCCATGATCACGCATGTAATCTTTGATTTGATAGGAAATAATTAGCAAAGTCAAGTCGTGACATATCTATGGTTCGGAATTAGGATGAAACACTTACCTGTGCGAGGTTGATACACTCTGAGTGATTTTCTTCTATTTTTGTTGAACCCAGTGTTTCCTCTAAATGGTCATTTAGAAACGAAATGCTAACATCCAAAATCTCATTTATGGTTATGGGGGGGTTTCATCAGCAGACTCTCCTTCCCATGTAGACGCATTGTTTTTCACTCAAAAAAGCATATGCTACTCTAATCAGTTGGAATATTTGTCTCTTTACTAAAGCATGTTTGCATTTTAGTGGAGAAAACACCGAGACTTTTTCAAGTCTCACAAGTTATCCAGAACTACGTAGGTCTGAGTTCCTCATTGGAGGATACGTAGGAGCAAAAGCCCTGCTTTTGTCGACCACACCGCTTTTTGTTACCATGACCCAAGAGCTGGTAGCCCGCGGAGACACCTAACGGTTATCCGCACCTCGTCATTCAGTGACCCCAAGTGCGATTGACGAGCAGAGGCCAATGTGGTCATCTGTGCCCCTTCCGGAGATGTCGGCATCCTCCGGTGGAGACTTTTTCATGTCTCACAAGTTATCAAGAACTACGTAGGTCTGAGTTCCTCATTGGAGGATACGTAGGAGCAAGAGCCTCGCTTTTGTCGACCACCCTCACCAGTTTTGTCATGCTGGCACTGGAGTCACGTGACATGCGGAGATACCCGAGTGGTTGTCCGCACTTTCAAAACTTTTTGCTGTCTGTAAGACGAAAAGCCTGATAGCACGCAGACACTAACGTCATCTTCTGCGCCCTTCGTCAATCGCGGCCGACAAGCCCGTTGACACGCGGAGATTTACGTCATCTTCCGCGCTCACAAGATCTGTCATACTGACATTTGAGTCACGCTGACAGGCGGAAATACCCGAGTGGTTATCCGTATAAACATTCTTTTTTGTTGTCTGTAAGACGAAAAGCCTGATAGCACGCAGAGACTAACGTCGTCTTCTGCGCCCTTCGTCAATCGCGGCCGACAAGCCCGTTGACACGCGGAGATTTACGTCATCTTCCGCGCTCACAAGATCTGTCATACTGACATTTGAGTCACGCTGACGGGCGGAAATACCCGAGTGGTTATCCGTATAAACATTCTTTTTTGCTGTCTGTAAGACGAAAAGCCTGATAGCACGCAGAGACTAACGTCGTCTTCTGCGCCCTTCGTCAATCGCGGCCGACAAGCCCGTTGACACGCGGAGATTTACGTCATCTTCTGCGCTCACAAGATCTGTCATACTGACATTTGAGTCACGCTGACGGGCGGAAATACCCGAGTGGTTATCCGTATAAACATTCCTTTTTTGCTGTCTGTAAGACGAAAAGCCTGATAGCACACAGAGACTAACGTCGTCTTTTGCGCCCTTCGTCAATCGCGGTCGACAAGCCCGTTGACACGCGGAGATTTACGTCATCTTCCGCGATCACAAGATCTGTCATACTGACATTTGAGTCACGCTGACGGGCGGAAATACCTGAGTGGTTATCCGTATAAACATTCTTCTTGCTATCTGTAAGACGAAAAGTCTGATAGCATGCGAAGACTGACATCGTCTTCTACGCCCTTTATTCCCCCGGGAACAACAAGTCATTTGCATGCGGAGATTTTATGGTCACCCGCGACTCCCGTCAACCGAGAGGAACGAAATTAGTGTCTTATCTTTACTTCCCTTTTATCTCCAATAAAAGACAAGTAAAGAGGGGCAACTGTCATACCCTAATTTCGTCCGGGGACCTGTGCTAGGTGGCATGCAACTTGTGTTTGGTCATTTTGAGGTGCTTGGCACCCATCATTAGGCAATTTGTGGAATTCCGTGACGTGCCGGAAATCAAAAGAAAATATTGATGCACAATCCGTAAAAATTCCGTGACACACCGGAAATCAAAAGGAAGCATCGTTGCACAAACAGTGAGGTTCCGTAACATTCCGTAAGTCAAAAAGGGGATGATTATGTAATCCGCAAGGTTCCGTAACATTACGGAAAGAAAACAAGTATCGTTACGAAATTCGTAAGTTTCCGTAACTTTATGAAAAAAAGAATCACCAAAAAAGGCAAGGGGGTGTATTTAGTAAAAATGGGGGTGCAAATACCAACCAGGCCCACTTGGGCCCTCCAGAAGATTCCTCCAGAAGGCTGTTGCTTCTGGAGGAAGCAACCTTGCTCGCCTGGGCGAGCTGGGTGGCAAGCTTCTCCCCCAATTTTCTATAAATAGGGGGAGAAGTGAAGTAGAAAAGGGTTCAGCCCCCTTAGGCACTTCTCTCTCTCTCTCTCGAAATAGATGAGGAAAATTAGTTCCGTGAAGAAAATTCAAGCCGAGGCGCTTCCGTAACATTTCCGTAACGTTTCCGTGAGTAATTACTCGAAGATCCTCGACCGTTCTTCAAGATTCATCGTTTGTTCTTCGTTTTCTTCAGTCTTCAACGGGTAAGTACCTCAAACCAAGCTTTTCATTTCATTCTATGTACCCGTGGTGGTCCACATTTTGTTTCATGTATTTTTATTCTCGTTTTCATTTACTTTTTATACCCCCTTTTGACGTGCTTAAGCCATTTATTTAAGTCATTTCTCACTTATTCTAAAAATAAAATAAATTTCCACCGATCGTTTGAATTGTATCATCCGTTAATTTTGGTTAAAAAGAATTCCGACCGTTCGGTCGTGCCGTAACCACGTTGGAAATCAAAAAAGAGGTAAAATAATAAAATAATAATAAAAATAACTTTTAGTAAAATAAAGCAAAAAATCAATCGGACATTTTCTCTTTGGGATTTCTCATTCTTAATTGAAATTGACTAATAACTAAAGCGAAACTAAGGCTAAAATCAACTCGCCTAGTCAAGCTCGTCCACAAAAATAGGTTTTTGAAAGTTTGTAATTTCAGCTTCTTACTAAGTAAAATGGATCATTTTTAAGGTCCAACGCCTTAAAATGATCACCTTTCAAGTAAAAAAGAGTCACTTGATTCACGCATAAGAAAGAACTACGTAGGTCTGATTTCCTCATCCCAATTGAGGAATACGTAGGAGCAAAGAGAAATACCCTTGTCGACCACAAAAAGAGAAAAAATATAAAAAGGGTATAAAGGATATAAGGACGTAAAAGGGAACATAAAAATCTAAGTCATGTTTGCACATTTGATTAAAGGCTGCCGTCTCTTATGACGGACGTGTGGGGTGCTAATACCTTCCCCATGCGTAAATACAACTCCCAAGCCTTTCACTTAAAAAGTTCGTAGATCGCGTCTTTCCCGGTTTTTCCGACGTATTCCTCAAATAAACGTTGGTGGCGACTCCGCACGTATTCCTTTCGTGGAACACGCATCCCACGAGTCACGCGTCGCCCTCCCGCCGAAGGGTAGGTTGCGACACCCAGGATAAGAGAATGGCTTCTGAATCAGAGGAAACAACCCGTTTTTAATATTAGTAGTTTCGTATTCCAGTTTACTTGTTCTGCTCTTTAATTACCAAACAACCAAACCCCCCCAATCGTTACTGTTACGGCAAGTATATTATGAACATTTGGTTTGTCACTGCTCGTTGGGAAACGAACTAGGATCACTGCCTAGTTACTGCATTTTGATGTTTATTTGATTCGGGTAGGCCTCGATCACTAATCTAAGCTCATAATTTGTTGAGACGCTCTTAGGATAAAAATGAAGCCCATCGCAAATGCAAAAGACCATAACTTTTCCATCGGATCTCCTAATAAGGCAAGTAACCTATCGCGATGCTCAAAATTTAACATGGAAAACGTTTCTACCGTAATATATCATGGCGATTAAAAGTTGAAATGGAATGCCCATGCATATTCGGACGGCCATAACGTTTGACTCGGATGCCCGATCTAAGCTCATAATTTTTTAGGATGCTTGTAGGAAAAAAATGAAGCCCATCGCAAATGCAAACGACCATAACTTTTCCACCGGATCTCCGAATAAGCCTAGTAACCTATCGCGACACTCAAAATTTATCATGGAAGACTTGGGTGAATTCCGACGGGCAAAACTTTTGACTCGGATGTCCGATTGAGGCCCATAATATATCATCGCCCTCGAAAGTAGAAATGGACTGACAACGCAAATTCGGACAGCCATAACGTTTGACTCGGATTCCCGATTGAAGCTCATAATATATCGAGATGCTCTTAGGATAAAAATGAGGCCCATCGCAATACAAATGGCCATAACTTTACCTCCGGATCTCCGAATAAGGAAAGTAACCTATCGAGACGCCAAAAATATAACATGGAAGACTCGGGTGAATTCCGACGGGCTAAAGTTTTGACTCGCATGTCCGATTGAGGCCCGTAATATATCATGGCGATTAAAAGTTGAAATGGAATGCCCATGCATATTCGGACGGCCATAACCTTTGACTCGGATGCCCGATCTAAGCTCATAATTTGTTAAGACGCTCGTAGGAATAAAATGAAACCCATCGCAAATACAAACGACCATAACTTTTCCACCGGATCTCCGAATAAGCCAAGTAACCTATCGCGTCGCTCAAAATTTCTCATGGAAGACTTGGGTGAATTCTGACGGGCAAAAATTTTGACTCAGATGTCCGATTGAGGCCCATAATATATCATCGCCCTCCAAAGTAGAAATGGACTGACAACGCAAATTCGGAC
Organism: Glycine max; assembly: GCF_000004515.6. Lineage (NCBI taxonomy): Eukaryota > Viridiplantae > Streptophyta > Magnoliopsida > Fabales > Fabaceae > Glycine > Glycine max. The sequence continues at coordinate 14,648,196 of NC_016088.4, read as the reverse complement.
GGCCATAACGTTTGACTCGGATGCCTCATCTAAGCTCATAATTTGTTGAGACATTCTTAGGATAAAAATGAAGCCCATCGCAAATGCAAAAGACCATAACTTTTCCATCGGATCTCCTAATAAGGCAAGTAACCTATCGAGACGCGCAAAATTTAACATGGAAGACTCGGGTGAATTCCGACGGGCTAAACTTTTGACTCGCATGTCCGATTGAGGCCAGTAATATATCATGGCGATTAAAAGTTGAAATGGATTGCCCATGCATATTCGGACGGCCATAACGTTTGACTTGGATGCCCGATCTAAGCTCATAATTTGTTGAGACGCTCTTAGGAAAAAAATGAGGCCCATCGTAAATACAAACGACCATAACTTTTCCACCGGATCTCGAATAAGCCAAGTAACCTATTGCGACGATCAAAATTTATCATGGAAAGACTTGGGTGAAGTCTGACGGGCTTAAACGTTTGACTCGGATGTCCGATTGAGGCCCATAATATATCATCGCCCTCGAAAGTAGAAATGGACTGACAACGCAAATTCGGACAGCCATAATGTTAGACTCGGATTCCCGATTGAAGCTCATAATAGATCGAGATGCTCTTAGGATAAAAGTGAAGCCCATCGCAAATACAAACGGCCATAACTTTTCTTCCGGATCTCCGAATAAGGGAAGTAACCTATCGCGACGCTCAAAATTTAACATGGAAGACTCGGGTGAATTCCGACGGGCTAAAGTTTTGACTCGCATGTCCGATTGAGGCCTGTAATATATCATGGCGATTAAAAGTTGAAATGGAATGACCACGCATATTCGGACGGCCATAACGTTTGACTCGGATGCCTCATCTAAGCTCATAATTTGTTGAGACGCTCTTAGGAAAAAAATGAAGCCTATCGCAAATACAAACGAGCATAACTTTTCCACCGGATCTTCGAATAAGCCAAGTAACCTATCGCGACGCTCAAAATTTAACATGGAAAACTCGGGTGAATTCCGACGGGCTAAAGTTTTGACTCGCCTATCCGATTGAGGCCCGTAATAAATCATGGCAATTAAAAGTTGAAATGGAATGCCCATGCATATTCGGACGGCCATAACGTTTGACTTGGATGCCCGGTCTAAGCTCATAATTTGTTGAGACGCTCTTATGATAAAAATGAAGCCCATCGCAAATGCAAAAGACCATAACTTTTCCATCGGATCTCCTAATAAGGCAAGTAACCTATCGCGACGCTCAAAATTTAACATGGAAAACTCCGGTGAATTCCGACGGGCTAAAGTTTTGACTCGCATGTCCGATTGAGCCCCGTAATATATCATGGCGATTAAAAGTTGAAATGGATTGCCCATGCATATTCAGACGGCCATAACGTTTGACTCGGATGCCCGATCTAAGCTCATAATTTGTTGAGACGCTCTTAGGAAAAAAATAAGGCCCATCGCAAATACAAACGACCATAACTTTTCCACCGGATCTCCGAATAAGCCAAGTAACCTATTGCGACGCTAAAAATTTATCATGGAAGACTTGGGTGAAGTCCGACGGGCAAAACTTTTGTCTCGGATGTCCGATTGAGGCCCATAATATATCATCGCCCTCGAAAGTAGAAATGGTTTGACAACACAAATTCGGACAGCCAAAACGTTTGACTCGGATTCCCGATTGAAGCTCATAATATATCGAGATGCTCTTAGGATAAAAATGAAGCCCATCGCAAATACAAACGACCATAACTTTTCCTCTGGATCTTCGAGTAAGGAAAGTAACCTATCGCGACGCTCAAAATTTAACATGGAAGACTCGGGTGAATTCTGACGGGCTAAAGTTTTTACTCGGATGTCCGATTGAGGACTGTAATATATCATGGCGATTAAAAGTTGAAATGGAATGACCACGCATATTCGGACGGCCATAACGTTTGGCTCGGATGCCTCATCTAAGCTCATAATTTGTTGAGACGCTCTTAGGATAAAAATGAAGCCCATCGCAAATGCAAAATACCATAACTTTTCCATCGGATCTCCTAATAAGGCTAGTAACCTATCGCGACGCTCAAAATTTAACATGGAAAACTCGGGTGAATTCCGACGGCCTAAGGTTTTGACTCGCGTGTCCGATTGAGGCCCGTAATAAATCATGGCAATTAAAAGTTGAAATGGAATGCCCATGCATATTCGGACGGCCATAACGTTTGACTTGGATGCCCGATCTAAGCTCATAATTTTTTGAGACGCTCTTAGGATAAAAATGAAGCCCATCGCAAATGCAAAAGACCATAACTTTTCCATCGGATCTCGTTATAAGGCAAGTAACCTATCGCGACGCTCAAAATTTAACATGGAAGACTTGGGTGAAGTCCGACGGGCAAAACTTTTGTCTCGGATGTCCGATTGAGGCCCATAATATATCATCGCCCTCGAAAGTAGAAATGGACTGACCACGCAAATTTCGGACAGCCATAACGTTTGACTCGGATGCCCCGATCTAAGCTTCATAATTTGTTGAGACGCTCTTAGAAAAAATGAAGCCCATCGCAA
>NC_016088.4:14639699-14645554 GCF_000004515.6 Glycine max | reverse complement strand
CCGGATCTTCGAATAAGCCAAGTAACCTATCGCGACGCTCAAAATTTAACATGGAAAACTCGGGTGAATTCCGACGGGCTAAAGTTTTTACTCGGATGTCCGATTGAGGACTGTAATGTATCATGGCGATTAAAAGTTGAAATGGAATGACCACGCATATTCGGACGGCCATAACGTTTGACTCGGATGCCTCATCTAAGCTCATAATTTGTTGAGACGCTCTTAGGATAAAAATGAAGCCCATCGCAAATGCAAAAGACCATAACTTTTCCATCGGATCTCCTAATAAGGCAAGTAACCTATCGCGACGCTCAAAACTTAACATGGAAAACTCAGGTGAATTCCGACAGGCTAAAGTTTTGACTCGCATGTCCGATTCAGGCCCGTAATATATCATGGCGATTAAAAGTTGAAATGGATTGCCCATGCATATTCGGACGACCATAACGTTTGACTCGGATGCCCGATCTAAGCTCATAATTTGTTGAGACGCTCTTAGGAAAAAAATAAGGCCCATCGCAAATACAAACGACCATAACTTTTCCACCGGATCTCCGAATAAGCCAAGTAACCTATTGCGACGCTCAAAATTTATCATGGAAGACTTGGGTGAAGTCCGACGGGCAAAACTTTTGTCTCGGATGTCCGATTGAGGCCCATAATATATCATCGCCCTCGAAAGTAGAAATGGTTTGACAACACAAATTCGGACAGCCATAACGTTTGACTCGGATTCCCGATTGAAGCTCGTAATATATCGAGATGCTCTTAGGATAAAAATGAAGCCCATCGTAAATACAAACGGCCATAACTTATCCTCCGGATCTCCGAGTAAGGAAAGTAACCTATCGCGACGCTCAAAATTTAACATAGATGACTCGGGTGAATTCCGACGGGCTAAAGTTTTTACTCGGATGTCCGATTGAGGACTGTAATATATCATGGCGATTAAAAGTTGAAATGGAATGACCACGCATATTCGGACGGCCATAACGTTTGACTCGGATGCCTCATCTATGCTCCTAATTAGTTGAGACGCTCTTAGGAAAAAAATGAAGCCCATCGCAAATACAAACGAGCATAACTTTTCCACCGGATCTTCGAATAAGCCAAGTAACCTATCGCGACGCTCAAAATTTAACATGGAAAACTCGGGTGAATTCCGACGGGCTAAAGTTTTGACTTGCCTGTCCGATTGAGGCCCGTAATAAATCATGGCAACTAAAAGTTGAAATGGAATGCCCATGCATATTCGGACGGCCATAACGTTTGACTTGGATGCCCGATCTAAGCTCATAATTTGTTGAGATGCTCTTAGGATAAAAATGAAGCCCATCGCAAATGCAAAAGACCATAACTTTTCCATCGGATCTCCTAATAAGGCAAGTAACCTATCGCGACGCTCAAAATGTAACATGGAAAACTCGGGTGAATTCCGACGGGCTAAAGTTTTGACTCGCCTGTCCGATTGAGCCCCGTAATATATCATGGCGATTAAAAGTTGAAATGGATTGCCCATGCATATTCAGACGGCCATAACGTTTGACTCGGATGCCCGATCTAAGCTCATAATTTGTTGAGACGCTCTTAGGAAAAAAATAAGGCCCATCGTAAATACAAACGACCATAACTTTTCCACCGGATCTCCGAATAAGCCAAGTAACCTATTGCGACGATCAAAATTTAACATGGAAACTCGGGTGAATTCCGACGGGCTAAAGTTTGACTCGCCTGTCCGATTGAGCCCCGTAATATATCATGGCGATTAAAAGTTGAAATGGATTGCCCATGCATATTCAGACGGCCATAACGTTTGACTCGGATGCCCGATCTAAGCTCATAATTTGTTGAGACGCTCTTAGGAAAAAAATAAGGCCCATCGTAAATACAAACGACCATAACTTTTCCACCGGATCTCCGAATAAGCCAAGTAACCTATTGCGACGATCAAAATTTATCATGGAAGACTTGGGTGAAGTCCAACGGGCAAAACTTTTGTCTCGGATGTCCGATTGAGGCCCATAATATATCATCGCCCTCGAAAGTAGAAATGGACTGACAACACAAATTCGGACAGCCATAACGTTTGACTCGGATTCCCGATTGAAGCTCATAATATATCGAGATGCTCTTAGGATAAAAATGAAGCCCATCGCAAATATAAACGGCCATAACTTTTCCTCCGGATCTCCGAGTAAGGAAAGTAACCTATCGCGACGCTCAAAATTTAACATGGAAGACTCGGGTGAATTCTGACGGGCTAAAGTTTTTACTCGGATGTCCGATTGAGGACTGTAATATATCATGGCGATTAAAAGTTGAAATGGAATGACCACGCATATTCGGACGGGCCATAACGTTTGACTCAGATGCCTGATCTAAGCTCATAATTTGTTGAGACGCTCTTAGGATAAAAATGAAGCCCATCGCAAATGCAAAAGACCATAACTTGTCCATCGGATCTCCTAATAAGGCAAGTAACCTATCGCGACGCTCAAAATTTAACATGGAAAACTCGGGTGAATTACGACGGGCTAAAGTTTTGACTCGCATGTCCGATTGAGGCCCATAATATATCCTGGCGATTAAAAGTTGAAATGGATTGCCCATGCATATTCGGACGACCATAACGTTTTACTCGGATGCCCGATCTAAGCTCATAATTTGTTAAGACGCTCGTAGGAAAAAAATGAAGCCCATCGCAAATACAAACGACCAAAACTTTTCCACCGGATCTCCGAATAAGCCAAGTAACCTATCGGGATGCTCAAATCTTATCATGGAAGACTCGGGTGAATTCCGACGGGCAAAACTTTTGACTTCGATGTCCGGTTGAGGCCCGTAATATATCATCGCCCTCGAAAGAAGAAATGGACTGACCATGCAAATTCGAACAGCCATAATGTTTGACTCGGATTACTGATTGAGGCTCATAATATATCGAGATGCTCTTAGGATAAAAATGAAGCCCATCGCAAATACAAAAGGCCATAACTTTTCCTCCGGATCTCCGAATAAGGCAAGTAACCTATCGCGACGCTCGAAATTTAACATGGAAGACTCGGGTGAATTCCGACGGGCTAAAGTTTTGAGTCGCATGTCCGATTGAGGCCCGTAATATATCATGGCGATTAAAAGTTGAAATGGAATGACCACGCATATTCCGACGGCCATAACGTTTGACTCGGATGCCTCATCTAAGCTCATAATTTGTTGAGACGCTCTTAGGATAAAAATGAAGCCCATCGCAAATGCAAAATACCATAACTTTTCCATCGGATCTCCTAATAAGGCTAGTAACCTATCGCGACGCTCAAAATTTAACATGGAAAACTCGGGTGAATTCCGACGGGCTAAAGTTTTGTCTCGCATGTCCGATTGATGCCTGTAATATATCATCGCCCTCGAAAGAAGAAATGGACTGACCATGCAAATTCGGACAGCCATAATGTTTGACTCGGATTCCCGATTGAAGCTCATAATAGATCGAGACGCTCTTAGGATAAAAATGAAGCCCATCGCAAATACATACGACCATAACTTTTCCTCCGGATCTCCGAATAAGGAAAGTAACCTATCGAGACGCTCAAAATTTAACATGGAAGACTCGAGTGAATTCCGACGGGCTAAAGTTTTGACTCGCATGTCCGATGGAGGCCCGTAATATATCATGGCGATTAAAAGTTGAAATGGAATTCCCATGCATATTCGGACGGCCATAACCTTTGACTCGGATGCCCGATCTAAGCTCATAATTTGTTGAGACGCTCTTAGGAAAAAAATGAAGCCCATCGCAAATACAAACGACCATAACTTTTCCACCGGATCTCCGAATAAGCCAAGTAACCGATCGCGACGCTCAAAATTTATCATGGAAGGCTCGGGTGAATTCCGACGGGCAAAACTTTTGACTCGGATGTCCAATGGATGCCCGTAATATATCATGGCGATTAAAAGTTGAAATGGAATGCCCATGCATATTCGGACGGCCATAACGTTTGACTCGGAATCCCGATTGAAGCTCATAATATATCGAGACGCTCTTAGGAAAAAAATGAATCCCATCGCAAATACAAACGACCATAACTTTTCCACCGGATCTCCGAATAAGCCAAGTAACCTATCGCGACGCTCAAATCTTATCATGGAAGACTCGGGTGAATTCCGAGGGGCAAAAATTTTGACTTGGATGTCCGATGAGGCCCGTAATATATCATCGCCCTAGAAAGATGAAATGGACTGACCATGCAAATTCGGACAGCCATAATGTTTGACTCGGATTACTGATTGAAGCTCATAATATATCGAGATGCTCTTAGGATTAAAATGAAGCCCATTGCAAATACAAACGGCCATAACTTTTCCTCCGGATCTCCGAGTAAGGAAAGTAACCTATCGTGACGCTCAAAATTTAACATAGAAGACTCGGGTGAATTCCGACGGGCTAACGTTTTGACTCGCATGTCCGACTGAGGCCAGTAATATATCATGGCGATTAAAAGTTGAAATGGATTGCCCATGCATATTCGGACGGACATAACGTTTGACTCGGATGCCCGATCTAAGCTCATAATTTGTTGAGACGCTCTTAGGCAAAAAATGAAGCCCATCGCAAATACAAACGAGCATAACTTTTCCACCGGATCTTCGAATAAGCCAAGTAACCTATCGCGACGCTCAAAATTTAACATGGAAAACTCGGGTGAATTCCGACGGGCTAAAGTTTTGACTCGCCTGTTCGATTGAGGCCCGTAATAAATAATGGCAATTAAAAGTTGAAATGGAATACCCATGCATATTCAGACGGCCATAACGTTTGACTTGGATGCCCGATCTAAGCTCATAATTTGTTGAGACGCTCTTAGGATAAAAATGAAGCCCATCGCAAATGCAAAAGACCATAACTTTTCCATCGGATCTCCTAATAAGGCAAGTAACCTATCGCGACGCTCAAAACTTAACATGGAAGACTTGGGTGAAGTCCGACGGGCAAAACTTTTGTCTCGGATGTCCGATTGAGGCCCATAATATATCATCGCCCTCGAAAGTAGAAATGGTTTGACAACACAAATTCGGACAGCCAAAACGTTTGACTCGGATTCCCGATTGAAGCTCATAATATATCGAGATGCTCTTAGGATAAAAATGAAGCCCATCGCAAATACAAACGACCATAACTTTTCCTCTGGATCTTCGAGTAAGGAAAGTAACCTATCGCGACGCTCAAAATTTAACATGGAAGACTCGGGTGAATTCTGACGGGCTAAAGTTTTTACTCGGATGTCCGATTGAGGACTGTAATATATCATGGCGATTAAAAGTTGAAATGGAATGACCACGCATATTCGGACGGCCATAACGTTTGGCTCAGATGCCTCATCTAAGCTCATAATTTGTTGAGACGCTCTTAGGATAAAAATGAAGCCCATCGCAAATGCAAAATACCATAACTTTTCCATCGGATCTCCTAATAAGGCTAGTAACCTATCGCGACGCTCAAAATTTAACATGGAAAACTCGGGTGAATTTCGACGGCCTTAAGGTTTTGACTCGCGTGTCCGATTGAGGCCCGTAATAAATCATGGCAATTAAAAGTTGAAATGGAATGCCCATGCATATTCGGACGGCCATAACGTTTGACTTGGATGCCCGATCTAAGCTCATAATTTTTTGAGACGCTCTTAGGATAAAAATGAAGCCCATCGCAAATGCAAAAGACCATAACTTTTCCATCGGATCTCCTAATAAGGCAAGTAACCTATCGCGACGCTCAAAATTTAACATGGAAGACTCGGGTGAATTTTGACGGGCTAAAGTTTTTACCCGGATGTCCGATTGAGGCCCGTAATATATCA
>NC_016088.4:14630984-14639156 GCF_000004515.6 Glycine max | reverse complement strand
TCATGCAGAACATAGACTGGAAATGGATTGCCCATGCATATTCGGACGGACATAACGTTTGACTCGGATGCCCGATCTAAGCTCATAATTTGTTGAGACGCTCTTAGGAAAAAAATGAAGCCCATCGCAAATACAAACGACCATAACTTTTCCACCGGATCTTCGAATAAGCCAAGTAACCTATCGCGACGCTCAAATCTTATCATGGAAGACTCGGGTGAATTCCAACGGGCAAAACTTTTGACTTGGATATCCGATTAAGGCCCGTAATATATCATCGCCCTCGAAAGAAGAAATGGACTGACCATGCAAATTCGGACAGCCATAATGTTTGACTCGGATTCCCGATTGAAGCTCATAATAGATCGAGATGCTCTTAGGATAAAAATGAAGCCCATCGCAAACACAAAAGGCCATAACTTTTCCCCCGGATCTCCGAGTAAGGAAAGTAACCTATCGCGACGCTCGAAATTTAACATGGAAGACTCGGGTGAATTCCGACGGGCTAAAGTTTTGACTCGCATGTCCTATTGAGGCCCGTAATATATCATGGCGATTAAAAGTTGAAATGGAATGCCCATGCATATTCAGACGGCCATAACCTTTGACTCGGATGCCTCATCTAAGCTCATAATTTGTTGAGACGCTCATAGGATAAAAATGAAGCCCCACGCAAATGCAAAAGACCATAACTTTTCCATCGGATCTCCTAATAAGGCAAGTAACCTATCGCGACGCTCAAAATTTAGCATGGAAAACTCGGGTGAATTCCGACGGGCTAAAGTTTTGAGTCGCATGTCCGATTGAGGCCAGTAATATATCATGGCGATTAAAAGTTGAAATGGAATGCCCATTCATATTCGGACGGCCATAACCTTTGACTCGGATGCCCGATCTAAGCTCATAATTTGTTAAGACGCTCGTAGGAAAAAAATGAAGCCCATCGCAAATACAAACGACCATAACTTTTCCACCGGATCTCCGAATAAGCCAAGTAACCTATCGCGACGCTCAAAATTTATCATGGAAGACTTCGGTGAATTCCAATGGGCAAAAATTTTGGCTTGGATGTCCGATTGAGGCCCGTAATATATAATCGCCCTCGAAAGAAGAAATGGACTGACCATGCAAATTCGGACAGCCATAATGGTTGACTCGGATTCCTGATTGAAGCTCATAATAGATCGAGATGCTCTTAGGATAAAAATGAAGCCCATCGCAAATACAAACGGCCATAACTGTTCCTCTGGATCTCCGAGTCAGGAAAGCAACCTATCGCGACGCTCAAAATTTAACATGGAAGACTCGGGTGAATTCCGAAGGGCTAAAGTTTTGACTCGCATGTCCTATTGAGGCCCGTAATATATCATGGCGATTAAAAGTTGAAATGGAATGCCCATGCATATTCAGACGGCCATAACCTTTGACTCGGATGCCTCATCTAAGCTCATAATTTGTTGAGACGCTCATAGGATAAAAATGAAGCCCCACGCAAATGCAAAAGACCATAACTTTTCCATCGGATCTCCTAATAAGGCAAGTAACCTATCGCGACGCTCAAAATTTAGCATGGAAAACTCGGGTGAATTCCGACGGGCTAAAGTTTTGACTCGCATGTCCGATTGAGGCCCGTAATATATCATCGCCCTCGAACTAGAATGGACTGACCATGCAAATTCGGACAGCCATAATGTTTGACTCGGATTCCTGATTGAAGCTCATAATAGATCGAGATGCTCTTAGGATAAAAATGAAGCCCATCGCAAATACAAACGGCCATAACTTTTCCTCCGGATCTCCGAATAAGGAAAGTAACCTATCGAGACGCTCAAAATTTAACATGGAAGACTCGGGTGAATTCCGACGGGCTAAAAATTTGACTCACATGCCCGATTGAGGCCCGTAATATATCATGGCGATTAAAAGTTGAAATGGAATGCCCATGCATATTCGGACGGCCATAACGTTTGACTCGGATGCCCGATCTAAGCTCATAATTTGTTGAGACGCTATTAGGATAAAAAATGAAGCCCATCGCAAATACAAACGACCATAACTTTTCCACCGGATCTACGAATAAGCCAAGTAACCTATCGCGACGCTCAAATCTTATCATGGAAGACTCGGGTGAATTCCGATGGGCAAAAATTTTGGCTTGGATGTCCGATTGAGGCCCGTAATATATAATCGCCCTCGAAAGAAGAAATGGACTGACCATGCAAATTCGGACAGCCATAATGGTTGACTCGGATTCCTGATTGAAGCTCATAATAGATCGAGATGCTCTAAGGATAAAAATGAAGCCCATCGCAAATACAAACGACCATAACTTTTCCTCCGGATGTCCGAATAAGGAAAGTAACCTATCGAGACGCTCAAAATTGAACATGGAAGACTCGGGTGAATTCCGACGGGCTAAAAATTTGACTCGCCTGTCCGATTGAGGCTTGTAATATATCATGGCGATTAAAAGTTGAAATGGAATGCCCATGCATATTCGGACGGCCATAACGTTTGACTCGGATGCCCGATCTAAGCTCATAATTTGATGAGACGCACTTAGGAAAAAAATGAAGCCCATCGCAAATACAAACGACCATAACTTTTCCACCGGATCTACGAATAAGCATAGTAACCTATCGCGACGCACAAATCTTATCATGGAAGACTCGGGAGAATTCCGACGGGCAAAACTTTTGACTTGGATGTCCGATTGAGGCCCGTAATATATCATCGCCCTCGAAAGATGAATTGGACTGACCATGCAAATTCGGACAACCATAATGTTTGACTCGGATTCCTGATTGAAGCTCATAATAGATCGAGATGCTCTTAGGATAAAAATGAAGCCCATCGCAAATACAAACGGCCATAACTTTTCCACCGGATCTCCGAATAAGCCAAGTAACCTATCGCGACGCTCAACTCTTATCATGGAAGACTCGGGTGAATTCCGACGGGCAAAACTTTTGACTAGGATGTCCGATTGAGGCCCGTAATATATCATCGCCCTCGAAAGAAGAAATGGAATGACCATGCAAATTCGGACAGCCATAATGTTTGACTCAGATTCCCGATTGAAGCTCATAATAGATCGAGATGCTCTTAGCATAAAAATGAACCCCATCGCAAATACATACGGCCATAACTTTTCCTCCGGATCTCTGAATAACGAAAGTAACCAATCAAGACGCTCAAAATTTAACATGGAAGACTCGGGTGAATTCCGACGGGCAAAACTTTTGACTCGGATGTCCGATTGAGTCCCGTAATATATCATGGCGATTAAAAGTTAAAATGGAATGCCCATGCATATTCGGACGGCCATAACGTTTGACTCGGATGCCCGATCTAAGCTCATAGTTTGTTGAGACGCTCTTAGGAAAAAAATGAAGCCCATCGCAAATACAAACGACCATAACTTTTCCATCGAATCTCCGAATAACCCAAGTAACCTATCGCGACGCTAAAAATTTATCATGGAAGACTCGGGTGAATTCCGACGGGGAAAACCTTTGTACTCGGACGTCCGACTGAGGCGCATAATATATCATCGCCCTCGAAAGTAGAAATGGACTGACCAGGCAAATTCGGACAGCCATAACGTTTGACTCGGATTCGTGATTGAAGCTCATAATATATCGAGATGCTCTTAGTATTAAAATGAAGCCCATCACAAATACAAACGGCCCATAACTTGTCCTCCGGATCTCCGAGTAAGGAAAAGTAACCTATCGCGACGCTCATAATTTATCATGGAAGACTCGGGTGAATTCCGACGGGCTAAAGTTTTTACTCGGATAACCGATTGAAGGCCCGTAATATATCATGGCGATTAAAAGTTGAAATGGAATGACCACGCATATTCGGACGGCCATAACGTTTGACTCGGATGCCTCATCTAAGCTCATAATTTTTTGACTCGGACGTCCGATTGAGTCCCATAATATATCATCGCCATTGAAAGTAGAAATTGACTGACCACGCAAATTCGGACAGCCATAACGTTTGACTCGGATTCCCGATTGAAGCTCATAATATATCGAGACGCTCTTAGGAAAAATATGAAGCCCATCGCAATTACAAACGACCATAACTTTTCCACCGGATCTCCGAATAAGCCAAGTAACCTATCGCGATGCTCAAATCTTATCATGGAAGACTCGGGTGAATTCCGACGGGCAAAATATTTGACTCGGATGTCCGATTGAGGCCCGTAATATATCATCGCCATCGATAGTAGAAATGGACTGACCACGCAAATTCGGACAGCCAAAACGTTTGACTCGGATTCCTGATTAAAGCTCATAATATATCGAGACGCTCTTAGGAAAAAATTGAATCCCATCGCAAATACAAACGACCATAACTTTTCCACCGGATCTCCGAATAAGCCAAGTAACCTATCGCGACGCTTAAATCTTATCATGGAAGACTCGGGTGAATTCCGACGGGCAAAACTTTTGACTTGGATGTCCGATTGAGGCCCGTAATATATCATCACCCTCGAAAGAAGAAATGGAATGCCCATGCATATTCAGACGGCCATAACGTTTGACTCGGATGCCCGATCTAAGCTCATAATTTGTTGAGACGCTCTTAGAATAAAAATGAAGCCCATCGCAAATACAAACGACCATAAATTTTCCACCGGATCTCCGAATAAGCCTAGTAACCTATCGCGACGCTTAAAATTTATCATGGAAGACTCGGGTGAATTCCGACGGGCAAAACTTATGACTCGGATGTCCGATGGATGCCCGTAATATATCATGGCGATTAAAAGTTGAAATGGAATGCCCATGCATATTCGGACGGCCATAACGTTTGACTCGGATGCCCGATCTAAGCTTATAATTTGTTGAGACGCTCTTAGGAAAAAAATGAAGCCCATCGCAAATACAAACGACCATAACTTTTCCACCGGATCTCCGAATAAGCCAAGTAACCTATCGCGACGCTAAAAATTTATCATGGAAGACTCGGGTGAATTCCGACGGGAAAAACTTGTTGGACCATGTGACCTCAATAATATTAAGAGGGATAGGCTTAGAATGCAGAAGAAGCAACAACAATCAATTTAATAATGTTCTATAAACATGCAAAGCAAAATGGATTGCAATAACATAAATGAGATAAGGGAAGAGAGAATGCAAACACAGTTTTATACTGGTTCGGCCACAACCCGTGCCTACGTCCAGTACTCAAGCAACCCACTTGAGATTTCCACTATCTTTGTAAAATCCATTACAAAGTCTGAACCACACAGGGACAACCCATCCCTTGTGTTCAGGAATCCTTTACAACAAGAGACTCACAGTCTCTTAACCAATCTCATTGAATAAGAAGAATGGAAGAAGAATTCTCTCTTCAAGAGAAGAATATTACAATAAAGATCATATAGGAATCCTTATAGATTTTGCAAGTGTTTGGCCAAGGATTTCTTTTGAGAGAGCATTTGACAATGAAGTTCTTTTGAAATCTCTCTCATTGTCTTTTGAGAGGATACGACATTTTTGCCAAGCAAAACTCTCTGCCTAAAATTCGTGCCCAAGTCACCTATTTATAGGCCTTTGATGGGCATTCACAAATCTAATGAAAAGATGTGACTGTTGGCGATATTCCTTGAAAATCCTCTGTGGTAATCGATTACAGAATTAGTGTAATCGATTACACAGTTGTTTTTCTTGAACAATTGTGACCCTTCATTTAAAATTTGAATTCCCAACGTTCAGAGTCTCTGGTAATCGATTACATATGATGTGTAATCGATTACACACTTTCAAACCATTGGTAATCGATTACATGTATTGGTAATCGATTACATGTGCCTTGAATGACTTGAAACCTTTCATTGTGAGGCAAGGCTTGATCTTGAAGAAATCTTGAATCAAGGCTTTGTTTGTTGAAACAATCTTGTATTAATCTTGAAGCAAAATGAGCCTTGTTTGATTCTTCTTTTGACATCATCAAAATCATGTATACATACATTCACAAAACTTTTTACTCGGACGTCCGATTGAGGCCCATAATATATCATCGCCCTCGAAAGTAGAAATGGACTGACCAGGCAAATTCGCACAGCCATAACGTTTGACTCGGATTCGTGATTGAAACTCATAATATATCGAGATGCTCTTAGGATTAAAATGAAGCCCATCACAAATACAAACGGCCATAACTTTTCCTCCGGATCTCCGAGTAAGGAAAGTAACCTATCGCGACGCTCAAAATTTATCATGGAAGACTCGGGTGAATTCCGACGGGCTAAAGTTTTTACTCGGATGTCCGATTGAAGCCCGTAATATATCATGGCGATTAAAAGTTGAAATGGAATGACCACGCATATTCGGACGGCCATAACGTTTGACTCGGATGCCTCATCTAAGCTCATAATTTTTTGACTCAGACGTCCGATTGAGGCCCATAATATATCATCGCCATCGATAGTAGAAATGGACTGACCACGCAAATTCGGACAGCCATAACGTTTGACTCGGATTGCTGATTGAAGCTCATAATATATCGAGACGCTCTTAAGAAAAAAATGAATCCCATCGCAAATAAAAACGACCATAACTTTTCCACCGGATCTCCGAATAAGCCAAGTAACCTATCGCGACGCTCAAATCTTATTATGGAAGACTCGGGTGAATTCCGACGGGCAAAACTTTTGACTTGGATGTCCGATTGAGGCCCGTAATATATCATCGCCCTCGAAAGAAGAAATGGAATGACCATGCAAATTCGGACAGCCATAATGTTTGACTCGGATTCCCGATTGAAGCTCATAATAGATCGAGACGCTCTTAGGATAAAAATGAAGCCCATCGCAAATACATACGGCCATAACTTTTCCTCCGGATCTCTGAATAATGAAAATAACAAATCGAGACGCTCAAAATTTAACATGGAAGACTCAGGTGAATTCCGACGGGCTAAAGTTTTGACTCGCATGTCCGATGCAGACCCGAAATATATCATGGAGATTTAAAGTTGAAATGGAATTCCCAAGCATATTCGGACGGCCATAACGTTTGACTCGGATGCCCGATCTAAGCTCATAATTTGTTGAGAGGCTCTTAGGAAAAAAATGAAGCCCATCGCAAATACAAACGACCATAACTTTTCTACCGGATCTCCGAATAAGCCAAGTAACCGATCGCGACGATCAAAATTTATCATGGAAGACTCGGGTGAATTCCGACGGGCAAAACTTTTGACTCGGATGTCCGATTGAGGCCCGTAATATATCATCGCCATCGAAAGTAGAAATGGACTGACCACGCAAATTCGGACAGCCATAACGTTTGACTCGGATCCCTGATTGAAGCTCATAATATATCGAGACGCTCTTAGGAAAAAAATGAAGCCCATCGCAAATACAAACGACCATAACTTTTCCACCGGATCTCCGAATAAGCCAAGTAACCTATCGTGATGCTCAAATCTTATCATGGAAGACTCGGGTGAATTCCGACGGGCAAAATATTTGACTCGGATGTCCGATTGAGGACCGTAATATATCATCGCCATCGAAAGTAGAAATGGACTGACCATGCAAATTCGGACAGCCATAACGTTTGACTCGGATCCCTGATTGAAGCTCATAATATATCGAGACTCTCTTAGGAAAAAAATGAAGCCCATCGCAAATACAAACGACCATAACGTTTCCACCGGATCTCCGAATAAGCCAAGTAACCTATCGCGACGCTTAAATCTTATCATGGAAGACTCGGGTGAATTCCAACGGGCAAAACTTTTGACTTGGATGTCCGATTGAGGCCCGTAATATATCATCACCCTCGAAAGAAGAAATGGAATGCCCATGCATATTCAGACGGCCATAACGTTTGACTCGGATGCCCGATCTAAGCTCATAATTTGTTGAGACGCTCTTAGAATAAAAATGAAGCCCATCGCAAATACAAACGACCATAAATTTTCCACCGGATCTCCGAATAAGCCTAGTAACCTATCGCGACGCTCAAATCTTATCATGGAAGACTCGGGTGAATTCCGACGGGCAAAACTTTTGACTCGGATGTCTGATTGAGGCCCGTAATATATCATCGCCATCGAAAGTAGAAATGGACTGACCACGCGATTCGGACAGCCATAATGTTTGACTCGGATTCCCGATTGAAGCTCATAATATATCGAGACGCT